>NC_141826.1:22146476-22418976 GCF_982586985.1 Callionymus lyra | reverse complement strand
GCTACAAATTAAAAAATATTCAAATAAGAAAACTTGTTTTTGAATTATTTAAATCAGAATACTTAAGTGTATGTGTAAAAAATAAAATTCAATTTTAAAATGTAATTATATATAATTTATTAAAAAAAGAAAATATATATATATATGTACAAATAATTGAATTCAACTATTCAATAAAACAAGTCCAATTCAATATTGAGATAATTAAATTAAAATATTCAAAATGTAACTCTCCATAGATGTAATATTTGAAGTGTTACATGTATCCTGGACGGGTTCTTGTACTCGTGTGTGTTGAGGCTCAGCTGAAGTATGGCATGATTACGAAATGAATGAATTCACAGCAAATGATTGCGTTCCTCATGAAGGACAGAAGATAAAATATGCTAATACAGATATGGACAGATGGCGTTGGAGCGCCGTCTGTCTTCCCATCACCAATATTCTTGCCGCAATCTTGAGCCTTTCGCTGTGAATTATTTGTCACGGCGAGTTCGGTTCGTCTCTCTGGGTTGTTGCTCCCGGTAATAAATCATCGGACAAATTCAATTACTGAGAGAAAAAAATCAGAATCACTAAATGAGAAAATGCGACTTTAATTTAAACTTTTTTTTTACGGATCATACTTTAGAATCCTTTTATTCTCAATGACCTCCAGGTTATCACGTCAGTTATAGTCAGAGAAGCCTTCGGTCTTTTATAAGATAAGTATCATTATCAAAGTACTCCAGTTGAATAAACTCATACTTTACACAGATAAACTACCTGATCACCGTAATATTCCACTTTCCTTATGATTTATTATAAATATAATGGCGTATTGCAGCTCCTATCATTGGTTTTAAATTAACTTTGTTTTATGAATACAATTAAAATAACATTGTGTCCACATCTCAATACAAATATTTGGCTTTTACTCTACATTAAATATATATGAATTAGATAGAATTTATATTCCAATGCATTTTTTAATTATTTGTATTCACTATTTGGAGGATTATTAATCCGCAAGTTCTTATGCATTTATTTATTTATTTTATACTAAACTTAATTTATAAATTATTTGCTTTTCATTCGTTTCTGTTTTATTTTTTTTAATTTTCATTATGTCATTTATCATCCATTTACATCACAATCCATTTTTAAAATATTATAAATAAATAATATAGTTTGATACTATTGACCCTTGGTTGATCTTTTTTTTTTTCAATAATTTTCTTTAATTTTTTTTATGAATAATTCACAAAATTTAAGACTGGTCCGTGGGCCATTTTTTGACCGTGAAGATAGTATTACGTGGCCGTGCATTTGATTTCAAATAATACATAAGTAAATTAAATATCAAATACATCAAATAAAATAAAAGATAAACTATATTTTGACGTAATATTCTCAACAAAGTAAGTAAGTAAGTAAGTAATATTTACAAAGCATTAATTAACAGTATATATATACTGTATATATATATATATATACTGTTAATTAATGCTTTTTTGAGAATATTACGTCAACATATAGTTTATCTTTTATTTTATTTGATATATTTGATATTTAATTTACTATACTTTACTATATATACTGTATATATACTGTATATATATATATATTGGATACAGTACAAAATATAATGATAAAATGAAAATAAATGACATAAAAAAAGAGATGAATGAAATATAACAACAAAAAATGAACATACATTAAATTCTGTAAAAATTGAAAATTAAATAATTGAATTAAATATTAAATTAAAATTAAATAATTAGTTAATAAATAAGTTTATAAAAAAGACCTATTATTTCTTATGTGTTGAAAATATGTGTTGAAATTTTATTGAGCAATTAAAACAAATCAAAAACATTTTACAAGTGCAGACAAAGAGATTCAGTCTTTTTGAAACGTCAGCGGGTTAAGAAACACAAGTCATTTAAAATTTGATAAAAACTAAAATGGCCAAAATCCCTGTTAAAAAAAACAATGAAGTACAGTTTAGACAAAGAGTCTGAAATCCCAAACTAATTCACGTTTTTTCTTTTTGGTTTTCAATCACATTGTTACAGTAAAAGCTAAAAAAAACAAAGACTTCTATAACCAAATGAAACAGTTGAATTCATTGTGGAAAAGCTCATTTCTTCTCGTCACATATTCAGTTCGCTTCGTTCACATCTCCTTCCCCAGGATTCCTCAAACAAAAGCAGCAGAATATTGAATTACTCGCAGCAAATCAAATTACTCTGTTTTTTTTTCTCTTTTCATCCCAGACAGGATGTTTTCGGTCTTTAATCCGTCAATGTGCGTCAGTGTTTCAGAACCAAGAAGCCACGACATGAATCTTCCGAACTCCGTTCCCTGAACGTTCCGTTTGAATACCAGGTGACGTCGGGTCAATGGCATTAGTTGGTGAAAATGGCCAAACTCTCCGTCGCTCGGGTCGGCTCAGCCTTCAGGAGACGTATCGACGGTTATTTTGGTTCAATAAGTCCTTCTGAGCCGAGGTCCTTATCCTTGAGAAGGCGGCCTGAGAAAAATGTCTGAGGGACGACACCATGCATTTTAATCCCGGCGACACAAACCGAGAAGACGCCACACTTCCAGTATCCCCCCCACCTCCCCCCCACACACACTAATGCACTGTAACCAGGAGCGCGGAAACACAACACGACGTAATGGCTTTATTGAAATAGGAGGCGGGCCGACCTCTGACCCCGCATTTGTTTTTTGGAAATCCCAGACGGGCAGATGTGTGTGTGTGTGTTGACACACTCGTGTCTGTCGAAATATCTGGTGACATTTTTCAATCCGGCGTTTCAGCGTGAAGCACATGATTGCGTGTTTTTGTTGTTGGGACACATGGGGGGGTTTTAAATGTTGTGTGTAGAAAACTGCCCCAAAATTAATGTCACACGAGGGGCCAAAATATTTAGAAGTCCAAGTGACGGGGGCCAAAAAAAAGAAGCATATTTAGGAAACAGGAAGAAGGTTTTTCTTAATTATCCCTCTTTATTTTCCTTCACTTCTGTGTTCGTCCTCCTTCACTAAAATGATTCCTTTATTTACTTTGACTGTTGAGATTTTTAATCTCTGTTCCTTATCTTACCTTAAGCACTAACATCTTTATAGGTCGTCATATCCAAACGAACATTAGTCTACCTTGATTCTGAGACATTTATCTTATAGATGGATGGATGGATATATAGATGGATGAAAGATGGATAAATCGATGGATAGATGGATGGAAAGATGGATGGAAAGCTGGATTGATGGATGAATGGAAAGATGGATGGACGGATGGATGGATGGATGGATGGATGGATGGATGGATGGATGGATGGATGGATGGATGGATGGATGGATGGATGGATGGATGGATGGATGGATGGATGGATGATGGATGGATGGATGGATGGATGGATGGATGGATGGATGGATGGATGGATGGATGGAAGGATATATAGATGGATGGATGGATGGATGGATGGATGGATGGATGGATGGATGGATGGATGGATGGATGGATGGATGGATGGATGGATGGATGGATGGATGGATGGATGGGTGGATGGATGGATGGATGGATGGATGGATGTATAGATGGATGTATAGATAGAGAGATGGATGGAAGGATGGATGGATGATGGATGGATAGATTTACTTTATTAATCCCTCTGGAGATCTCTTTCGGGAAATTGGGTTTCCAGTTTGGTACAGCAAGTTTCAATAAAACAAGAACAAAGTGCAAACAAAAAAACAAAGTGCAAGGGATGACAATGTTCAAATATAAAGAACAATATAGGATACAGTGCGCATTGTATTTATTTATTTTTAAATTATAGATCAAATTGTTGTTTAAATATATTGCATCTTCAGGGTAACAGGTAGAAGTTAAACAGGCAACACGGACACAGTATCCTTGAAAAAAGTTGTATCGTGGTGCGTTCAAGTCCAGTAGGACATGAAGTCTGGTGTTGCTTTTTCAGGTTTCACCAAAAGCAAATTATATATATATTTTTAATAAAAACAGATACTAGAACAATCACCGAATCAAAGCTGAAGTACAATCAGGACCAGTTGAGCAGGATCCTTCATGTCCTCACTCCAGTCTGAAGGATTTCCTCGACGCTGTCGAGAGACGACGTCAAACTATCGATTCTTTCACGAACCACTCGCTGAACATATTAACAAGTTTAGAGACGTTTAATTGTCTGGATCTGTGAGAAGCTTAAATGAAACGTGTATAAAACTCTCTTTTCATTGAAATACTGACATTAGAAAATGATCTTAAGCTCCTCCCACTGAAAACCCTTTGTTTACCGTAACCACGCCCACTCTGCTGTGATTGGTCAAGCATGAAGGTTTGTCACCGCCCGTCATTAATCCCGGGATTACCCATCACCAAGGAACTCGTTGTATAAAAAAAGCGGGGCGTGATTACAGCTGACTGAAGGAGTGAAGCCATTATTACGTCATAATGGACTCCACTCTCGTAACCTCTCGTTCGCCCAGATTTCAGAAGAACTTTATAAAGTAATAAGTTAAAAACATGGTCATCATGAGGAACTTACTGCATCTTGGAGAGAAAGACTTTGAAACATGTGATTGAGTGACTAGTTTAAACAAAACTAGTTGGCAATCCATACCATAATATACAAGAATAAGGGGCCATTAAACCAGAATAAATAAATAAAATAAACGCTTAACTGAGGTGGAAAAAACATTAGCAAAAAGAGATCAAATCAGTATATTAAGAATAAATGAAACCTGGACATACAAACATGACAACACAAATAATATAGAATAAAGTGTTTATATAATAATTACATTTGACTGATTCTTAACATAAATAAAAGCATGTTTAGAAGTAATTATATTGGTATATGATTAAAAGGAACTCAATATCACACAAAACGGAGAATAAAACCCCAAAAATGGCACAAAAAAGTAACTTTTCAAATTGAAACAGCGACGGCTAATTTAAACAACAAAATTAATTAGAACCGAATGTTTTTGTTTGTTTCTACATGATTCTCCGAATCATCCGGGCCTGATGAATACTATAAATAATATAAAACTTATAAATATTTCTTGCTACATCATTGATCTTAGATCCTGTTTGTTACTATTTTCTCTTCCCACTAAAGATGAATTTTGACAGAAAAAAAATAAGAAATCAACAATTTAAATTGAGAAATATTATCGTTATATGATGTTTTAAGAGGATCATGACGTTGACGGCGTGTCTTTAAATGAAGAATAAAAACAAGAACAAAAAAAAAAGATTTTTTTCTTCTTTCCGTCGAGAGGACAGAAGATTCAGTTCTATTTCTGAGTGTAAAAACTGTCCCTTCGGTCTCTTTAGTTTGAAGACTCTCGGTGACAGTTGTCTGAGAGACTCTCCAGCACTCAGGGGGGCGAGGTGCTAAAAAGTCTTTATTTTTTCATGGCTGGAAAATCATGAAGTCGGGCCAACCCATTTCAAATAGACGCTTCTTCAGGGCACAACACACAAAGAAAGATTTATTTAGCAGGTTTGCCTCACTTTCTATTTTCCTGGACATAAATGTTTGATGAACATTTTTTCTTCCTATTTTTTCAAATGTATTCTTTAAGATGTTTCTGGACTGATTTTTTTTGGGGGGGGGTTTTCTGTTGACCTTTGAACTCTACTACAGGACAGAACACATTTTTCACCACGTCAGCACTCCCATCACCCATAATGCAACGCAACAGCTCTCGATGTCGTGACCCGGTCGGTGCCTTTGATCAAAGTCAAACCTCCTTTTCAACTTATTTCCCGAGATCTCTGGTGCTGCTGAATTGTTCTTCCCCTGAAATCGAGGGTTCTTGGCTCGACTCATACGAGCTCGACATACGAGACAAAGCCGTCCTTGTATTTTCTTCTTTTTTTTTTTTTTGAGTTAAATCCAGATTTCTGAAGAGTCCCTGCTGAGCTACTTGAGTTCTTTCTACTCTGTCTTTCTTCCTACAAAGCAATACTTGTATCAGACAAAACTAATATCAAAATTAAATATTTTTCAAAGATATAAAAGAAAATCAGATTAAGGTGAAAATACTTTGGCGAAACTACTAAATTTCATTTTTTAAATATTTATTTTCATAGTACTAATATATCTATATCTCTGTTATGACTGAATACAACAATGTTGGTGTCACCTCTGTCCTTAACTTCTATCCCATAATGCACTGCAACTATTGAAGTTTAAATACTGAACCTGTTAATACATGTGTAATAACTGTAACTGTTACATTTCCTAAAGAATTTGCAAAATATTAAGCGACTGTCGTATGTGGCAGTGAAACTATATATATATATTTATAAAATGAACACATTATATAGAAAAAAAATGTATTCCAATAGCATAAAAATAAACTTAAATTGACGATTTACTACTTGATGATTTACTTCTGAATATTCTCAATGTCAACCAATAAATATGTTAATTGGTAAATGTAAGAGTGATTAAATAACACACATAGTTTTTGTGTTTTTTGTTTTAAAAATGTTTTCAAGGTCAACTAAACCATTCAATGTCCTACATTTTTTTGCTATTTAAAAAATGTAAAGTATATAAGATACAAGTGAGGCACTATGGTACTCATTTTATTTTAATTCAAATATTTTTAAGTTTTTACATGTAACCAGAGTCGTACACAGAGATGCAGATATTTAATAATAATAATAATAATAATCTCTATTTATATAGTGCCTTTCTAGACCAGTTTTACCCTATTATTTCAGGGTCAAGTTGACCCGAAGGCTTGTGTTGATTTTGGATTGAGATGAACAACGTTCATGTTGACCCAAAATCAACACAAGGGATACTAAAAACACATTTGTTCTCGGGTCACCTTGACCCTGAGATAATAGATTAGATTTACTTTATTAATCTCTCTGGAGATCTCATTCAGGGAAATTGGGTTCCCAGTTCCGTATAGCAAGTTCCATAAAAACAAGAACAAAGTGCAAACAAAAGAACAAACACCATCATATAAACTGTAAAGAACACAGATCAAAGGAAACAACGCAAAGAAGTAATACAAGGGTTGCATAAAATACAACATGGCTAATGTTAAACGTGATTACAAATAAGTTCCAAATTTAAAACATAAATGTTTTTAATATTTTGACTTGATAAGGGCCGCAAAAGTACAAGGAAAGGGCCACATTTGACCCCCAATGCCACACTAATATATCTATATATATGTTTTCGAAGGCTAATTATACTGGCTAACCTCATGATAATACGTAGTTCTTAGTTATATTTTTATTTTTTTCATTCAATACATTTTTATTGCCACATTCTCCAATATTTAAATGTAAAAAAGCCGCCTGTCAATCACCCGCGAGAGCGATCTGACCTCCGAGACGTAATCTGTAATCATAGCCTCCTCGAGAAGATTCTTAACATGACACTTTCCAGTCGTTTGAAGGAGGCCGGAGTGAGTTTTGTGAGAGCCGAGTCGACTCTCGGAATCAATAGCTCGTCTCTCTCTCGGAGACAATTGAACCGGATGAAAAAAAAAAAAACAAGGGTCCCACCTCCGAGACCCCTGAACATCCACCAAAATCCCGAACGGTTCAGAGTCGAGTCAATCGAAATCCCGACCGACTCGACTCCAAACCCACCTCTGGTCCAAAATAAAAAGGGTGGGAATCATGATGGTCTTCAAAAGGAAAGGTCCGATATATGTAGGTTAATACTCGCAGTTCTTTATTAAGCTCCGCCCACTGGGCGTGGGGGGGGCGGAAAGTTCTCAGACCTCCAGGTTTGTATTTATTTATTATGAGAAAGAATAATAAAAAGTGAGGATGACACGGGAAGAAGGACGTTGTTGAGGGCGAGACGCTGCATTAACATGGAAGGAGCCACATTAATTAAATACACTCAGCATCGCAGAAGATCCCTGACAACAGGATTGAATGTAAGGTCACGTTGTGAAATGAATGAGATGCGAGTCCTCCCACCTTTCAACAAGCACACAGTCATTCATCCTCAAGGAGCAAGTGATTTATTCTCCTGCCGCTCTGACCCGGCGGAGGCGTGGAAAACACGTTTCTTCCATATCCATGCGTTTTTTTACGAGCTGTCACTTCGGGAGACGTCGGTAGAAAAAAAAAAGAGCCATGTTTTAATAACTTTATGAATTAAAGTTATTCAAGCGACTTTGAATTTGAGGTTGATTTTTAAATAAGAATCATGTTTTTCTATGTCTTTTTTCCAGACTAAAACTTATTTGCTCTCATCTCTACAAACATATGAATTACATTTGTAAAGTAAAAAAGTATATATAAATGTAATTCATTCTTATGTTACCAAACCATTTTTTATCGTGAATTTAATGGATAAAAAGTAAACAATAATTTGTAAAACCAACAGTATTTACTACAACTGTACACCTTACTACAATAGTAAACAAATTACTTACTATAATTATTATTTTCTGATTTAATTGTGTAGAGAAAACACAAAATCTGACAATATCATTAACCTATAACCAACTGTAACATTTTTTTTTACATTTTTGGAGAAAACACAAAATCAGGAAATGTTGCATTTAAAAAGTGTTTTTCTAAAGTAAAAGATGCATAACTCAAAGAAATGTCAATAAAATCTCATTTGTTAATTTATATTAAACTTAAAAAATATCCATATCGTCCAATTAATTAATTTTTAAAATGTAAAAAGGCATCAAAATGAGAAAATTATTCAGCAGAACTTCTTTTAAAAATTACGGGTATTAAAAACATGTGGGTTAAAAGTTTGGTTGTGTTTTCTAACCTTGGGATTTTGTCTTGAAGCCATGACTTTTTTTTACATCAATGTGTTGATGAAGCTTCGTGAAACAGCGTCAAGTAGTTCAGATGTCAGTAGGTGGCGCCATCAGTTTAAAAATGATGTTTTATTAGAAAAGATGTTCAAAATCCGAAGATAATGACACAGTTTCATGAAACTTCGTCAGACCATCACTGCTTTTTTAACCTTCAAATCATATAATAACGTTCTCTTGTCTTCCTGTACAATGTCTGCTTGTGTTATTTAGTATCTTGTGATATTAATACAGTAATTACAGTTCAACATGTCGCCAAAAAAATAAGATTCTTCACCATAATTTCTGTATATCTAGTAATAACTTTTATTGGTTACACAAAAGTGTTGATATCAACCAATTAAAATTCCTTCAACACTTCTCTTTGTTCTGATCATAATCCTTTTTTCTTTTTTTTTTATACACACAACTCATGCTTTAGCAGAGATTGTGTCTAGACTGGTAAATTCCAATCTGGGTGTAAGCTCAGCAGATCTAAACATAATACTTGGAATTTTGCAGTGATGAAAAAAAAAAAAAAAAGTGGTACCATTGTGCACCACATTCAATCACTTCATCTGTGGAGGCAAGAAGCAGTCGAGTGGAAACGGTTTGAGAGAAAAAAAAACAGACTCAAATATGTTCCTATTAAAAAAAAAGTTATCAGGTATATTCTTTAAATATACATGGAACTATACACATAAATGGTTAAAATGGCTCGATTGAAATAATGCAGAGGATCAGCGATGTCGCCAATCAATTCCCCCAAAACCGGGCTCATCTGAACGACAAAGAACATTTAAGGCTCTAATCTCATTAAGATTGGGGTGTTTAAAAGGGATTGGCTTTTTTTTTTTTTTAAATAGCCGATTTAGATCTTAGACAGACAAGGTGTAAGCTGGTCATTTGAAAGCCATATGCCACAGATTAAAACACGCCCCCCCCCCCCCCACCCAACCTCCTCTTCTGACTTTTTTTTAATGTTTTATGTCTGTTGGCTCCAGCGTTAGAGTGAGGGTTGCAGCTCAAATCCCTCAAACTCTGTCAATCAGAGATGGAAAATAAGAAGAAATCATCGGCAGAACAATTTCCAGTATTGTTGCAGGAATGTAAGGGATTTGGCTGCAGGGGATTTGTCCGAAGCGCTCGTTGCTGAGGCGAAATGAGTCCTGTCATTCAGGAAAGTCTCTTTCGGGATGTCATTATTTCCTGACACGTATTCACAACTCAACACAACTTGCATAACGCACGACAAAGGATTTGAACTGGTGTACAACTTATTTCCTGTTAGGATGATTGTTTGATGACCTGGAAACCAAGGTCTGGACCTTTTGTACTGATCGAAATGTCTTTGTCTTTCTGGTGAAAAGAACATTTTTTTCGAGGCCATTTAATTTGATGTAGAAATAATAGAGAAACATCTTAACTCTCTGTGGTCATTACTGTTGTTCATTTGTTCTTTTTTTTTCACCCATAAACATCAATTTCAAATTTATTTTACTGTTATATTATAAAATCACTCCTGTTTCTAACGTGTGTGGGAACAGATGAATTGTTTTTGTAATAAATTGATTTATTTTACTGACAATTTCTATATATATATATATATTTGATTATTTATTTGTTACCTTATGTCTGCAATTTACAACTTAAAATACATGTTGTAGGTTTAATCCAAGGTCCTTTTTATTACTACTAGACTTTTTCATTAAATTCCCTTTCATATAACTTCTTTTACAATACATTGAAATTTTAAATTAATTTTTAAAAGTAAAGCAACAAACTAATAGTTAGTCACTATAAAAAACAATATTAAATGTAGAATTGTTTTTTTGGTTAAATGATTTAAAGTTGCTATACTAGCTGGATGTTTTTCTAGATCTGTTATGTTATCAGTTTTATCTTGATCTTTAAAGTATATACTTTATTGAATATTGTTTTGATTGTTTAAGCGCTTTGTGACCCTGGTCTGGAAAAGCGCTATATAAATAAAAATGACTTACTTACTTACTTACTTAGATGTACAGTATAAACCCGGGTTACCTAACGCAACCACGGTTCTACGAATGAGTACGAGGCCCTCCAGCCAGGTTTCTTTTGAGGTTTCTGTGAGCCTCGAGGTATGTGAACCACAAGCGAGGCCTGGCTGGAGGGCCTCGCATCATGATGTAGAACCTACCAGACCTCAGTCCTAAAACCTTTACGAGTAGTAAACCTGAAAAATCTCCACATACTTCCCATTATTAGACATTAAGTTCTCTGTATATTGTTTTTTTTCCTCCCAATATCAATAACTATGAACGAGATTAACTCCTTGGACTGAGAGTTGAATAGTTTTGCCAAAAGTAAGGTCAATCCGCTAAAATCTTTCACATTGATATAATTAATTAATGACATTTTGACAGGAACCCTGAATATTTTATGAATAAATAATATCAATGTACTCTCAAAAAAAACCCCGAAATCAATCAAACACACCATTTTTAGTTTTAATAAAACAATTTTGATGATTTGCGAATGTTTTTTTCTTTAGTTTTTTTCCAACAAAATTACACTTACTGACGTAATAATGGCTTCACTCCTCCAGCCCTACTTTGTTTATACAACGAGTCCCTTGGAGGTGGAGACTTCCAGGGTTAATGGCGCGCAGTGACAATCCTCTAGTTTGACCAATCACAGCTGAGTGGGCGTAGTAATGATAAACAAGATTTCATCAACAGAAAAGTGTTTTCAGGGGGCGGGGCTTAAGATCATTTTCTAATGTCAATCTTTCCATTCATTTCCTCCGAAGGTAATTTAACATTTTTATTCATGTGTTGCCTTCAGTTCAGTAAACGATGTGAATATAAACAATAATCCACAGTTTTTCGCTGCGACATCCACAAACTCTTCGGAAACTTAATATGTTGCCCCGAAGAAGGAAAAGTTAATGAAGCCAGAAACGAAAAACTTAATGATGGAGAACAAAATATTTCCTGATCGTTATCGAGGAAAACAAACCGAAGCGAGCTTTTTTTTTTTTTTTACAACTTCACGACACGATCACGTGACGGACAAGATCCGGTGAAAAACCACCAAGTTTCTGAGGCAAAAAAAACTTTCGAAATTCAAGATGCAGAAGTCCCGCCTCTTTGTTACCTCGGTCACGACGGGAGAAAACCTCGGAAACAATGTGCGACAAAACAGGGCGAGGATAAAAGAGTGATGGCCTTGTGGTGAAGTCAGCCTGGAGGGGGGCGAACGCCAGAGCCCATAAAACGAAACAGCCACCTCGCTCATAAATAATAAAAGAAATATAAAATGTCACATGAGCTTTATTTCAAGAGTGGGTGGTCTAATAAAGATGCAGGTTTAAAGGGTTGAGAAATTCATTGGCATAGGAAGGCCACATGGTTCGCCTTTGGCGGCGGCGATTATTCACCTCACGTTGACATTAAGGTCTGAGATGAGACGCCTTTTTTTATCAAACTGCTTTTTGACGACGAAACTTCTCTGGTCGCTTAGTCAGACTTTCTTTGATGATATCGTTCCTTTTTTTGGGAATAGAACTCGAGGAAATTAGACGTAAATATCATGAAAAAAACAACTATATTTCCCACAAACCAAAGTATAAACTCTGTTTTTTGGGCTGTTTTCTCTTCACTAACAGGAAGTAATGACTCTTTTTAAACTCTTGAGCAGATAATGATCGTGATCATCTTTGAAAGAGGCAGTTGGGAGAAAAGAAAAGTACCGTCATTTACGGACTATAGACCACACCTTATTAATAAACCTGATCTTAAAAAATTACACAGTACATGAACAGTACATTGAAAATAGGTTTAAATAAATGCTTGTTTTGTCCGGTTAAAGATAAAAAAAATTGAGGTTTATGTGTAGATAAGCTGGAGTTTGTTGGACAAAACTACTTAAAAAAGGTTTTTTTTTACCAATAAAAGAACCAAAAGAATCTCAAGAAACTTTACTAAGTACATATTTAGGTTTACATCTTCATAAGATGGAGGCTGTTGAACAAAACTACATTGGAAAGAACGTTTTTTAAATAAATGCTTGTTTTTTCCAATTGAAGATAAAAAAAATACTCAAGATACTTTACGTAGTAGATAATTCGGTTTAATATGTATATATACCTGGAGGTTGTTGGACAAAACTACATAAAATAAAGTTGTTTGAATAAATGCTTTTCCTGTGTTGTTCTCAGTATTATCTTGATCTTTAAAGTATATACTTTTTTGAGTATTGTTTTGATTGTTTAAGCGCTTTGTGACCCTGGTCTAGAAAAGCGCTATATAAATAAATATTACTTACTTACTTACTTTTTAAAATTCTGATTAAAGATAAAAAAAAATAATCAAGAAACTTCTATATATAAATAAGCTTGAGCTTGTTAGACAAAACTACAAAACAAAAAAGTAAATAAAAGGTTGAAAAAAACATAAAAAACTTTACAAATGACATATTGAGGTTTATGTGTACATAAGCTGTAGGTTGTTGGAGAAGATTACATAAAGAAATACGTTTTTTTTACGATAAAAGAACAAAAAAAAAACATAAGAAACTTTACGAAGTACATATTGAGGTTTATATTTTTATAAGATGGAGGCTGTTGAACAAACTACGTTTTAAAGGGTTGAGAAATTCATTGGCATAAGAAGGCCACATGGTTCGCCTTTGGCGGCGGCGATTATTCACCTCACGTTGACATTAAGGTCTGAGATGAGACGCCTTTTTTTATCAAACTGCTTTTTGACGATGAAACTTTTCTGGTCGCTTAGTCAGACTTTCTTTGATGATATCGTTCATTTTTTTGGAATAGAACTCGAGAAAATTAGACGTAAATATCATGAAAAAAAAGCACAATATTTCCCACAAACCAAGGTATAAACACTGTCTTTTGGGCTGTTTTCTCTTCACTAACAGGAAGTAATGACTCTTTTTAAACTCTTGAGCAGATAATGATCGTGATCATCTTTGAAAGAGGCAGTTGGGAGAAAAGAAAAGTACCGTCATTTACGGACTATAGACCACACCTTATTAATAAACCTGATTTTAAAAAAATACACAGTACATGAACAGTACATTGAAAATAGGTTTAAATAAATGCTTGTTTTGTCCGGTTAAAGATAAAAAAAATTGAGGTTTATGTGTAGATAAGCTGGAGTTTATTGGACAAAACTACTTAAAAAAGGGTTTTTTTCCCAATAAAAGAAGCAAAAGAATCTCAAGAAACTTTACTAAGTACATATTTAGGTTTACATCTTCATAAGATGGAGGCTGTTGAACAAAACTACTTTGGAAAGAAAGTTTTTTAAATAAATGCTTGTTTTTTCCAATTGAAGATAAAAAAAATACTCAAGATACTTCACGTAGTAGATAATTCGGTTTAATATGTATATATACCTGGAGGTTGTTGGACAAAACTACATAAAATAAAGTTGTTTGAATAAATGCTTTTTAAAATTTTGATTAAAGATTAAAAAAAAACTTCTATATATAAATAAGCTTGAGTTTGTTCGACAAAACTACAAAAAAAAGAAGTAAATAAAAGGTTGAAAAAAACATAAAAAACTTTACAAATGACATATTGAGGTTTATGTGTACATAAGCTGTAGGTTGTTGGAGAAGATTACATAAAAAAATACGTTTTTTTTACAATAAAAGAAGCAAAAGAATCTCAAGAAACTTTACTAAGTACATATTTAGGTTTATATTTTTATAAGATGGAGGCTGTTGAACAAAACTACTTTGGAAAGAAAGTTTTTTAAAATAAATGCTTGTTTTTTCCAATTGAAGATAAAAAAAATACTCAAGATACTTTACGTAGTAGATAATTCGGTTTAAT
This sequence comes from Callionymus lyra, assembly GCF_982586985.1. Classification (NCBI taxonomy): domain Eukaryota; kingdom Metazoa; phylum Chordata; class Actinopteri; order Syngnathiformes; family Callionymidae; genus Callionymus; species Callionymus lyra. Next base: position 22,404,311 of record NC_141826.1, on the reverse strand, counting down.
ATGTATATACCTGGAGGTTGTTGGACAAAACTACATAAAAGAAAGTTGTTTGAATAAATGCTTTTTAAAATTCTGATTAAAGATTTAAAAAAAAATTCTATATATAAATAAGCTTGAGTTTGTTCGACAAAACTACAAAAAAAATAAGTAAATAAAAGGTTGAAAAAAACATTAAAAACTTTACAAATGACATATTGAAGTTTACGTGTACATAAGCTGTAGGTTGTTGGAGAATATTACATAAAAAAATACGTTTTTTTTACAATAAAAGAAGCAAAAGAATCTCAAGAAACTTTACTAAGTACATATTTAGGTTGATATGTTCATAAGCTAGAGGTTGATGTCGAGTACTAAATTAATAAAAAATGTTGTTAATGAAACTGTTTGTTTTTTTCCAGATAAAATAACAACAAAAAATAATAGGAAACTTTACAAATGACATAAATAGGTTTATGTTCATGAGCTAGTAGTGGATAAAATATGTAAAAAAAAAAAAAGGTTGAATTAAATGCTTGTTTTTTTTTTCGATTAATGAACAAAAAAGTGTGTGTAACAGAGCAATAAAAAAATGCAAAATAAAAAACAGCAACAACAAGTAGTCATTGTCAACTTCTCGCCATCGGCTTTTTTCCCTATGAAAATCTTTTGTCCTATTCTTGCATTGAGTCAGTTTACGCTGCCGTCTCCAATGTCTCAGCAACTTTAACTTAGTGCGATGCTAATACATTTTCTCTGTAAAAGTAACGACACAACTTCGTGAAACGTATGCATGATTGTTCAACACAATTGAAAAGGTTCCATTATTTATATGAAGTATTTAATCTTCTAGAATTGACCGAAGGTCACATGGTCGTCGCTCAAGGACTGTACTTTGGAAGACCAAAGAAAATAATGTCAGAGAAGTCAAAGACTTTTGAAAACATTTAAAGATGAAATATATTAACCATTAATTGTCCACAATGAATACATTTGAATTTTGTTCAGCAGCAAGAAAATTAGTTTCAAACTAATCACTCAACATTGTTGTAATCAACAGTTAAAAATGTACTAGAGATGTATTTGATATTTTCGAGGTGGTCACATATCTGTCGCACACAAGCGGCCGATACACTCGCTCGGCAGTGTCGAGAAGATAAAGTACAGTGGCGGCGGTAAATAACCAAAATGGCGCCAAGCTGGAGGGTGAAAAGGCTAAATTGCAGTTACTGTGCAACACAACCATCAATATCTCGTGATCGGCTGCAAACTTCAGACATTTGACACGAGCGCACCGAGTTCAGGATGTTGACTCCCGAACAAAAGTTGAAACGAGATTTTGACAACAATAGTTGACTTGAGTGGATTATTTAGCGAGTTTGAGTGTCGTAAATTATAGGATGTACTGCTTCTTCATCAATCTGAGCCATCTACTAAAGTGAAAACTCTCCTGACTCTCATGTTTCAAATGTTGAATTCCTTCTCTCCAAGATGCAGTAAGTTCCTCATCATGACCATGTTTTTCAACTTATTACTATAATATTGCTCTGAATTCTGGGCGAACGAGAGGTTACGAGAGTCCATTATGACATAATAATGGCTTCACTCCTCCTCCAGCTGTAATCACGCCCCGCTTTGTTTATACAACGAGTCCCTTGGAGAAGGAGACTTTAGGGATTGATGACGCATGGTCACAAACAATGGTTGACCAATCACAGCAGAGTGGGTGTGGTTATGGTCAACAAGATTTCATCTCCAGACAAACAAAGTGTTTTTTCAGTGGGCGGAGGATCTTAAGATCATTTTCTAATGTCAATATTTCAATAAAAAGAACAAACAGACAATGATAATACAATAATAATCAATTTGTATCCAATAATACGCTCACAGAGAAGTAGATATTAACTTCATGATAAAGAGTCTCAACCCACGGCGTCAGGCAGGTGGACAGTATTCAAGCAGGTTTATGATACATGAGATGTTGATGTCACGGAATATCAATAAGACGATGATCAATTACCGCCGTATACGAATGAATCATATTTACGAACCTGCGCCGTCACAGCTGCGAATACATTTTAAAGAGGAACATCTGCGGTTGAGAGCTTCGACGCCCGCGTGGACAATATGTCCGTAAATACACATGTTCTGATGACCCACGGATGTCCTGGCGTCAGGGCCTGGAAACCATTATAGATTTTTTTTATCTGAGATAGCACCGGATTGAACGGGGGAATTTAAAGAGGAATCTAGTCCCATGTTTTCACCATCACCATTCTCATGGGCGACGTGAACCGGGGCGCCGTCAGCGCAGCTGTTAGCAAGGCAGCGGCGTCAAGGACTGTAGTGACGACACCGCGGTCGGACGATCTCACGTAGGTGTACGAGTCTGAGGCTTCTCCTCTGGCTCATGAAAAGCAATTATCAATCCAATTATTCATGTGGAATCACATCTGCACCGTAAACATAACCGAAGACCAGAGTGAACAGACTCAGAAGTTGAAAATATAAAGCGGTTCAACGCAGGAAAAAATATGTTTTCAGTAATTAGCAGTTAGCTTCGACACATGGCAGCTAACATTAACAAAGTTACATTAAAATGACATGTAGTACAAGTATTTTACGTTCTATTATTGATTAAACGAGGGACGTTGCTAAAGGGTCGCTTTTGGAGGTAATATATTAACATGTAGCAGCTAGAGCACGGGTCTCCAACTTAATCATGCCAGGGGCCAAACTCATTTAGCCACGGATAACAACATTTTGATATTTACTATTTTACAAGACAATTCAATATTTTTTTAAATACTGTGTCAATATTCCACAGTATTGAATAAAGTTTGTTTTGGCTTTTAATTCATGTATTATAGTTCTCACGTTTTGTAAGTAAGTAAGTAAGTAATATTTATTTATATAGCGCTTTTCCAGACCAGGGTCACAAAGCGCTTAAACAATCAAAACAATACTCAAAAAAGTATATACTTTAAAGATCGAGATAATACTGAGAACAATACAGGAGTTCCAGAAAATCAAGTATTTCAAGTATATATAAAGGAACAAGTTAAAGGAGAAAATTATTTACTGCGAGATTCAGAATAAGGACTGAGTATAAGAGGATACTGTCAACTCCATCAGCTTTTTACCTGTGTGCGGTCTGTGGGTCAAGGTGACCCGGCAACACAAGGCTTAAAAATATGCAACAATATTTGTTTGAGTCACGGGTCAAAACAATTGTTATAATCATTAGGAATGTGAGAAAATATCAAGACACTTCTATAGTTTTTATCATCATTTTGTTATGGTTTATATTTCAATCAAGTATGTATAAGGGAACAAGGAAATACTGCGAGATTCCAGTGATGACATGATAATGACACCACAACCAATTCCTGTGTTCTTTTTTAAAACACTGGCCAAAAACCAAAAATTCTGATACTGATTCTGATCACTGAGGACGAGAGGATACAGCTTTTAAAGCTGATTTTTAAATACATATATATCCGAAACACAAGTGTTCTTGTGCTTCATATAGTAAGTAAGTGAGTAAGTAAGTAAGTAATATGAAACACACGTGTTCTTGTGCTTCATATAGTAAGTAAGTGAGTAAGTAAGTAAGTAATATGAAACACACGTGTTCTTGTGCTTCATATAGTAAGTAAGTAAGTAAGTAAGTAATATGAAACACACGTGTTCTTGTGCTTCATATAGTACTCAAAAACATGCTAGTTAGGTTCGTTTGAAAACAGCAATACACTTAAAAATCGTAATATTTATCTGACGATACCGTACCGATATTCAACAAATGTACTTGCAAATTTTCACTTGATTTTACCTGTAAAAATACGGTTTTCAAGAATTTATCCATTTTGGTGTATCCGGTGATATTAAAGTTTTTCTACGATAAAAATTCTTAAACAAAACCCCCTTACATCGTTTTTCCTTCAGTATTGTAATATATTGTATCGTGATACGTATCGTATTCTTGCTAATACACAGCACTAGTACTAAAACATTATTTAACATTTGAGTTTATTTCATGAACTCAAACTTACACTCATATTTTTAAACATTTCAACTTGTAAATACTAACGAAAACTCCTCGTACCGTGAAACACGTACCAAATAATCATCAACGTTTAACCACTTTCAGATATTTTTGTTAAATCATTTCCGGCTCAGCCTTTAAGACAGAAGTATCTGTCTCTCGTTAAAAATGTGCACCGAAAAAAGAAAAAAAACAATCCGGTACTCACTGGATTCGGGGTCTGAATTTCCATCTCCCTCGGTGCGGCTGTTGGGTGACGTTTGCTCGTAGTACTCGTCCTGAGGGAAGCTCAGGGGAAGAGGCTGGGTGGTGCTGGCCGAGCTGCTCAGCTCCGGATCTCCCAGTCCACTGTCACTGCAGCTCTCCTGGGATCCGTCGGGAAGATGGAACGTCACGCGGCGCTGGGTCTGCATTATTTTAGGAAACACACACAAAAAATAAACCATCCGTTACTACAGCTGCTGGATTAAAAACGTGTCAAAAAACATGGGGGTTATTGGTGATGTCATAAATAACACAAGCAGATCTTCTCAAAATAGATGCTTCTTTTTTTCTTTTTTTTTTGTTTCCCCCCAGAAATGGGCTACAAATCCACGCAGGGAAGAGAGTTGCTGAAGGGGTTTGAAGATGGTGCTGCATCAGGGAGCATTGTTGTGTTGCAGGGCAGACAAACTCCACACTATTCTCCCACAATTCTCCCACAATTCTCCTCTTTCCACTCACGGCGGAAACATCTCGGCTTGTGAGCACGATTACGACGTCTGCCATCATTTTTGGGTTAATATATGAGTCAAAATCTATCAACTATTATGTGAAATACTTCAATCATTTACATTTTTCTTACATTTTTATACACAAATGAACACTTTGATGATTTGACGTTTGTGTTTTTGAAATCAATAGATTATGTCCAATATTTGTATTTAAGTATTGACAGAATATTTTGTTCCATTCTCTTTTTTTGGATATTGTTTCGATAATTAGGGTAGATGAATAGATAGTACACAGAAGACGATTGTTTCATAAAAACAAGAACAAAGTGCAAATACAAAGCGCAAGGAATGACAAAGTGAAAATATAAAGAACAAAGTTCAAGGAAGGACAAAATGAAAATACAAAAGACAAAGCACAATGAATGACAAAGTGCAATTATAAAGAACAAAGGTCAAGGAATGACAAAGTTCAAATATAAAGAACCAAGCGCAATGAATGACAAAATGGAAATACAAATGACAAAGCACAATGAATGAGAAAGTGCAATTATAAAGAACAAAGGTCAAGGAATGACAAAGTTCAAATATATAGAACCAAGTGCAATGAATGAAAAAGTGCAATTATAAAGAACAAAGGTCAACGAATGACAAAGTGCAAATATAAAAAACAGGGTGCAAGGAATGACAAAGTTAAAATATAAAGAACCAAGTGCAATGAATGACAAAGTGCAATTATTAAGAACAAAGTTCAAGGAATTGACTCACATTTAAAATGTTTACATTTTTTACAATTATATATAATTTTTATTTGCGTTTCTTTTTTGATAATGAATACATTTTAATCAAGTTGAGAATCTGGAGTCTTAGTGTGTTTTTGTAAGACATCAAAGTTATATTGTTGATTTGTATATAGTTGAAAAAAAAGAGAATGTCAAAAATTCTCCCATGTTTTTTTAAATTATTTCAACATGAATTTTCAACACAGTTTATTTGCTTTAGTACTTGAATCTATACAAAATTGATCTGTATCCCTTGTGATATCTCAGGGTCAAGGTGACACAAAAGTCCGAAAACCAATGTGTTTGTGGTATCCCTTATGATATCTCAGGGTCAAGGTGACCCGAAGGACCGAAAACAAATGTGTTTTTGGTATCCCTCGTGATATCTCAGGAAAACAGGTCACCTTGACCCGGAGACAACACAAGAGATACCACAAACAAATTCGTTTTTGGGCCTTCGGGTCACTTTGACCCTGACGTAACACATCGTACTTCTATGAATCTATACAAAATTGAAGTCACAGGTTACCGGATTAAATTTTCAATTGTTTTTTTATTATATATACATTTTTAAATTTTAGCCTCTATATATATTATATGGTATAAAAAATACATTTATGAATAAATAAACATGTGTATAAAGTTTTAAAATAACAAACGACCTTCTCAACATTTGAGTCAGTTATTTAATGATGTTTTTTATTATTAATCTGACTTTATTTCATTCTATTTTAAACTGTACCACAAATCAAGTCATGTATTATTTCATAAAATGGGTAATACATGTATTTTGAGTATAAACAATTATAAACTAACTCAAATTTAACCTCTTTCACCAGAATCATTGAAAACAACATTTTAAAAAATAAAAAAGAGACTCAGGGTAACGTCACCCTTAACTCGAGGTGTTCATTATTTTCAAATCTCCGACATCATTTTCGTTGACGTTGGAAGGAGAAAAAACGCCCAAATTGGCTGCATGAAGCAAAAGAGATGAATGGAGACACTGACCTAATAACCCAATGAATGACTTCTGGTCAGAGTCGAGCAAATTGCCGCCCGGATAATAAACCGGAGCCTAATTAAGACTTCCTGTCCTGATAATAAATGGGATACGCATTAACAAGTTGAACTATGTCCTAGATTATCCCTCTTGCCCGTTTTAGACGGATACCATTTAAAAAGCTCGTGGATCAAAAGACACTCGCTTTTCCTTCGCTGACCCAGGTTCTCGTTCTCGGTTCCTCCTGATGATCTTTGAGAAAATGTTGCTACTTATGAGGCTTGGACTGGGATTGAGAATGATTGACAGAAACATAAAGATTTAAACGATCAAAATAAATGTTTTGTTACTTCAGTAGGGATAAGAACTTGTGTTACGTCAGGGTCAAGGTGACCCGAAGGCCCCAAAAACAAATGTGTTTGTGGTATCCCTTTTGTTACATCAGGGTCAAGGTGACCCAAAGCCTCGAAACAAATGTGTTTTTGGTATCCCTTGTGTATCTCAGGGTCAAGGTGACCTGAAGGTTGGGGAAAAAATGTGTTTGTGGTATCCCTTGCATTTTCTCAGGGTCAAGGTGAACAACATCCACCACTGCATATGTATTTATGGAAACCAGGAAGGTTGTTCACCTTGACCAAGAGACAACACAAGGGATACCACAAACACATTTGTTTTCGGGGCAATTTGACCCTGAAATAATAGATTAGATTAGACTAGATTGATTTTATTAATCCCTCTGGAGATCTTCTTAAGGGAAATTGGGTTTCCAGTTCGGTATTTTGTTAATTTTAAAGTTAAATTTAATTAAATGTATTCCATATTAAATATAATAATAATAACAATAATTTTGTTTAGATGGAGCCTTTTAGAAAAAGAGTTTCTCAATGTACTTCACTAGAAAAACAAACAGTCACTTACAGTAAAGTACATTGATAACAGCAAAATGGTAAAATAATAAAAAAAATTAAAAAGAAAAATCATATTTACATAAATAATAAAACTGCATGTTGTGTTTACTGTGGCGATACATGTTTCTGATTCTGTTACAATATTAAGGTAAAATAAATAAAAATATAATAAGAAAAGGAAAAAATAAAATCCAGTAAAAGAGTAAAAAGAGTAATTAATAATAAGGATGATTAAAATGTTATTTTATTTCTTTCTTCTTTTTTCGTGTTATTCGGTTTTCAATAGTATTCATCATGTTTTATCATTTATATGTTTCTATTTAAGTTATTTCTATTGTATGACTCTTCTTCACACCGCCATTTTCTCTTTAATCATACATTATTTCTTATTATACTCTTCATTAAAATATCTTATTCACCTTTAAAAATCTTCAACTTAAACTTATTTCGCCTGTTGCTTGAGAACCGTAAACGGATCTGTTTAACATCATAATGTGTATCGTGGACTCTGTACACACGCGTCGTCGTGTTGATTGACAGACGCGTCAAATGTCACTTCCTTCACTTTCCCAGACCCTTAATCTTATATCCTCAACACGTTTGCCACCTTCCAAGGAGTCTGGATCTCCACTCGCTCTCGACAACAAGGCGTTCGGCAGCTGTTTCCGGAATCACCGAAGGACGTCCGGCGTCTCGCCGCCTTCTTCCTCTTCTCGCGGTTCTAACGATCGGGAACCTGCGCCGACGATCCGAAATCTATTAGAACAAACAGCTGTCCGCGACAATTAAGATTTTAATCATTTTCCCTGCTTTGGTTCTTTTCAGACGCCTGCGACTCCGAGTGCGTTTAAGTCTGAGCCAGATGTTGTTAAAAAAAAACAAAAAAAAAAACATGTTTTATCGTCGGAGTTCTTCGGCGTCTCCGTCCACGAATCTTAATCACAACTGAACGGCAGCTGTTCAAATACAGACACGGCTTTGATTTATTAATGGATGATTTGAGGGGAAGAAAAACAAAAAAACAAATACTCTCAGACGAGGTGAGCGTTTTGCTTTAAACTTATTGAAAAAGGAAGTGCCGGAAATCCATAAAGCGAAAGACAAGCTGCGGTAAGAGATATGGAGACCAAACAAAGCCTGTTCAGCCAGATAAAACACTCGCCTTGAGAAGTATGTACACAGAGATAAAATGAACAGGAGACCATCTGTGCCAAGTTCTACCATAGATTCAGCCAATCCAGAAAAAAAAAAACCCTCCCTCCGGTTACCGCCCGGACAATAAGCAGATGAGGCTGAAATTCACGGGTTAGCAGGATTAGCGGCTGTTTATATTTAGATGTAGTTTGAGGGAAGGCCAAGTGTCCTTTGGCTGCGACGCTCCTCCTAAGAGTTTTTCCACAAACCTTCTACAAAAAACTAGCGCTCTGGAGGGGAAGACTTTGGCTGACAAAACCCCCCGCACGCTTCTTTGAGTGATAAACAGGGACCACTTAGGAGTGGATCGAGGGGAGAGAACCTGCTCTGCCATCCCAGATAAGGATCAGCTCGCAGGCACGACCGAGACCTGCATAAATCTGCTCGCGGGGACGTCGGACGATTTGTCGCGTCGTCCCGTGTCAAGCGACAAAAAAAGAAAAACATCGGCGGGAAAAAAGTATTCCTGGTGCTCCGATTGAACGGCTATGATATGATATTCTATTAAAAAAAAGAAAAACTGAATTCTCTATCTGTACGTGATGTACTGTTATGTGTGCGGGAGCATAAATATGCAGCGTGTTCGTCGAGGACATGGACGGCAGGAGGTGTTGCAGCGAGTGCGATGAAAATATTCAGGTTTTTTTTGTTTAAATCAAATACATCTTTAAGAAGCGTCTGTAGTTTTTCCCTCCATGGAACGATTAAGTAATGATCGTGACGGCTCTGAGCTTCGGATCAAAATTTGAATGATTATGTAACTTAACGCTTGTGTTATCTCAGGGTCAAGGTGACCTGAAGGCCCAAAAGCAAATGTGTTTGTGGTATCCCTTGGGTTGTCTCTAGTTTCAAGGCTTCCAGAAATACTGTACTTATGCAGTGGTGGAGGTCGTATACCTTGACCCAGGAGCAACACAAGGGATAAATCAGCCAATATTTGATAAAACAAATTTGTTTTTGAGGCTTTGGGTCACTTTGACCCTGAGATAACGCAAGGGATACCACAAACATATTGGTTTTTGGATCTTCTGGTCAGTTTGACGCTGAGATACCACAAGGGATACCACAAACAAATTGGTTTTTGGATCTTCTGGTCAGTTTGACGCTGAAATACCACAAGGGATACCACAAACACTTTTTTTTTTCCAATCTTCAGGTCACCTTGACCCTGAGATAACGCAAGGGATACCACAAACACATTTGTTTTCGAGGTTTTGGGTCACCCTGACCCTGAGATAACACAAGGGATACCGCAAACACATTTGTTTTCAGGCCTTCAAGTCACCTTGACCCTGAGATAAAACAAGGGATATCAAAAAACAATTTGTTTTCGGGCCTTCTGGTCACCTTGACCCTGAGATAACACAAGGGATACCACAAACACATTCGTTTTTGGACCTTCTGGTCACTTTGATGCTGAGATATCACACAACACAAGGTTTGAATAGGAACAAAAAAATAGTTTAGTTTAATCAACCAGTCGTTTAACATGTCACATACGTGCGCTCTAGCCGTCATACACGCGCTCAACTTTACTGCTGCTTTCTCAACAATGGTTTGATTAAAAGTGTGCCTTATAATTCGGTGCGCCTATAGTGCGGAAATACGGTAGTTTGATGCTGTTTTTTTTATTTTATTTGTCATGTCGAGGCTTCAATACAAGAGGGACGTTACAGACGAGCAGTATGGAGGTATTTGGATGTTTTTCAAACAAGACACTTAAAAAATCCCGACATTTTAGTTTAATTAAAAAATGTAATTGGGTTAAACTATAACTTTAAGTACGATGCTTAGATATGTTGACTTTGTCTGCTTTCTTGCAGTTATAACCGGTTATACGTTCCTTTATGAACCTGTTATAATAATAAATGATGTATTTGGAGGATGAACATGAATCATTTTAAGTACACCAGGACGTGTGTTTGTGTTTGTACTTACATTCACCGACGTGATCTTTCCAAGCTGGCAGGCATCCTGCAAGGACAAAAAAAACAACATCACTTAAACCGGTGTCATGAATATTTAAAAACAATTAATGTCCAACATTCAGTTCATGGAAGATTTTGAAAAATGAAGCAGCTGCTCAAAGCTTTATGAGTGGAATTGAGATTTTGGACGACCTCTGTTGTTTATTAAGCGTGACACACTCGTGGATCAGCGAGTCAAATACATCAATGCTCTTTGTAAATAATTGGATTATGCCGGCTTTATTGATTGTCAACCTTCCGGGCGAAAATGAATAAGCGAGCATCTGACTGCAGGGAGCATCGCTACCGGTCGGTGCTTTCAGCTCAGAGGCCATTGTTGTTGGCGGGGAACAGAGGCAGGGATTGATCAAAGAAGGAAACGACTCGAGAAGTTTTGAAATGTTGTCGGCAATCAGGGTCGTTAACAGATGTGGTAATTGAGCATCAATTGTACTCGTGTTTTACACTTTTTCTTGTTTATTGTATTGAATAAAGAAAAGCCATGAGGGATTTGTGTCGGCGCGATAAGTGTCGCAATACAGTGGTAATGAAAGGATATATTTTAATACATTGTGAAAAAGCTAACACGGAAGTGCCAAAAGTCACAGTTCATCACATGTCCACTACAGGCTGGTTGCAGAAAGATAGGTATACGTATCACGATCCAGGGACAACGTTATGACATATCGTGATACTGTAGTAACACGGATATATGTGGAGTATTGTCGAGTACTTGACTCTTGTGTTGCAGAATTTACAGACCACATGACTCTTGACGAAGTCGTAACTGCTTTCATTTGTTCTGAAAACAAAATATGTCCAAACATCAGCTTTGAAAGCTGCTGGAGTCCACTGTATCCTCTCGTCCTCAGTCATTGCCAGGATCTGGCAGGATATTATTGTTCCTGTAGTCATGTAGGAAGTAAAGACTGCTGCCATCTAGCGGCCGGAGTTTTAATTGCAATACATTGGGAGTACTTTCATGTTACCCATACATTGAAAATGTAAGTATTTTATTTGTATCCTCTCGTCCTCAGTCATCACTGGGGATCTCAAGGATTTTTTTAAATGCGGTGAAAGTAATAAACCATAAATTAAATATAATAATATAACAAAAAAAAAAAAAACCAAAAAAAAACCAAAACCCCAAAACTTTAAAGTTCTGTTGAATACTGATACAATACTGCTAAAAAAAATCTATTTCTCATACCCCTAATAAGAAAGTTAATTTTATTTTAAAAGTTGTTTTAAGTTTTGCTTTCTGCTATTTGTCTTGTTGTTTGTATGAGGGGACATACTAGTGGTATTTTTAGTTTGCTAATTATTTGGTAAAACACCAAAACACTTGTACTTAAACAATTAAAATTAAAAAAAAGGAAACATCCTTGAACCCAGACAGTCCAGAATTAACGTGGCTTTAGTTCATGTTTTTCAGTTTCTCTATGATTTATTCATTTACATTTCTTTCAAGCCGGTATCTGACACATTAACTTTGGCTCAGAGAATGTTTCGGGATCCCTTTTGTTAGAGCTGCTATAGAAGCATACTTAGCAACACATTTGACGAGGCTCTGAACCCTCAACCCCTGGCAGGTCATAATACGTTCGGATAAGAAAACATGAATGAATAATGCGGAAGCTTCGCCTCAATCATGTATAGAACATTGATAAACCTACGACGCCGGAGACTCACACGAATCCGACATCTGATAGAGATTTCTTCTCTCCGTGTCAGAAGAATAGTGAGCAGAATATCAAGTCATGAATCGAGAAAAGGGAACAATATGCAGCAACAAGCTTCTAAATTAGGAACAAAAGACACCCACCAGTCGGCAAAATAGCATCCGCTCCCTGGAGACGGAGATAAGTCACAGAGCGATAAGACTATTTAATTTTTAATCAGCAATTTTTGTTTTCTTTGTGCCGAGTATAATGTTCCGAGGTACATGGGTTGATTTGAAAGGAAAGTGAAGGGAAGTCTGGCAGTGAAACCGCTTTGGAAGAGAGAGAGAACAATGAACAGGAAAGTTTTAAATCAAAAGATTATTCCCTCAAAATTGCCAAAGGGGCATCGGTCTGTGACTAATAGAGTCATCGCTGGAAGTTAGTCTTTAATGTGGACAACAAATCTCATTTACAAAGAAGTATATCCAGACCTTTGATGGGATTATGTTATTGTTCGCTTCGCTAATCTGGTGGGCGACCAGGAGCAGAACCTTTTGGAGCGCTTCATGATATCGGCTCTAACCACCGTTTGTCATCATCGAAGCTCGTAATACTGACGTAACTCATGTCGTTTAGGTTTGGATTCTGAACTGAGTGCTCATTTATTCATCTGGTTTTCTATCTTTACTTTTACTTCTGCTTGATGAGCTACACTGGCTTCTGTCTGATCCTGAAAATGTTTCCCTTTAAACTGAAAACTCAATAAATTTGAAACGTGTTCAGGCTCTCTTGACGTTTTTTAGAACCTAAAAGTTGAAAGAATTATCGAAGTGGTAGAGCAGACCTGTTGAAAATATGTCCGGAGAAAAAATGAGTCCCCGCTGCATGGATTTATGTTTTAATATTCTATAGTAAGTCATTGTCTTTTATTCTCTCATACTGTTAAAAATGAATTCAGAGTCAAATACACCTGCAATTTAATACATTATTATAGTATATCATGTAGTGTAGTATGTAGCATGTATAGTGTTCCCTTTTGAAAATATTTTTCAATTATTTAATTTTACATATTAACAATCTATAGGATTGAAAAAGGAGATTTTATTTCTATATACTGTAAATATGTTGTACTACTTCATTTTCTCAATAAATTAAGTACTGTGTTTGAACTTTAACTAGCTAATTATTTACTTAAAATGGTTTACTTGTTTCATTTATGCACAAACTGTGACTTCATCAGACCATCAATGTTTTTTTTATTTTTACCTAACTTTGTCTTGAGCAAAAAGCAATAACATTTTGTTCTTTGTTCACTTGTGGATACTTAAACTATGTCTAAGTCTACCAAAAGTTTTGGAAAAGGTAACAAATACCACAGAAGTAATTATTATATATTTTATAGAGGTGTTGTGGCAACAATTTGGCGATATGATACGTATCACGAAACAGGGGCCAACAATATGAAATATTGCAATATATCCCGATATTGTAGGAACAAGGATACATTGGTTTTTTAACTGCAGGAAAACTATCATAGTATAGCAAACACACAATGTTAATTAATGCTTATCTTTTTACCAGCTTATTGTAGTAACACATTGTTCTTTTTTTGTATTTCACAAGAGTAAAATTACAAGAAAAATCAAGACAATTTCAGTAATCATCTACCGAAAAAAATATTACATTGCTATAAAACATTTATTTAGTATATTGTAAAAAATATTGCTGTATTTAATCATATTGATATTATCTTATAGCAAGAAGGCAACATAGATACATGATAAGACACAAGTTAATGAACCTTATCCACCGACTACTTCAGAACAAATGAGTTATCATTGTTGTAGAGTTATCATTAATTAAGAAGAAAAACAACAACTGGAAGCAAAAATAGATAGTAAGTAAGTAAGTAAGTAAGTAATATTTACTTATATAGCGCTTTTCGAGACCAGGGTCACAAAGCGCTTAAACAATCAAAACAATACTCAAAAAAGTACATACTTTAAAGATCAAGATAATACTGAGAACAACACAGGAGTTCGAGAAATTCAAGGAAAAGCCTGAACAAATAGAAACGTCTTAAGATGTTTCTTAAAGGAGTCAGTGGATCCATCAAGAGCAAAGAGAGAGAAGATCATTCCAAAGCTTAGGAGCAACAGCCTGAAAAGATTTCTCTCCTCTGGTCCTGAGCCGTGTGCGTGGAACCATAAGTAGATTCTGATCCGCAGACCTCAGAGCCCGAGCTGGGGTGTAAGGCTGGATAAGATCAGTGGTGTAAGGAGGAGCCTGACCATGAATAGCTCTGAAAGTAAGAACCAGAATTTTAAAGTTGATCCTGAAAGAAACAAAGCCAGTGAAGAGTTTTAAGGATCGGAGAAATGTGAGTTCTTCTACTAGAGCCGGTCAGAATTCTCGCTGCAGAGTTCTGAATCAACTGCAGGCGAGACACATCCTTCTTGTTAAGACATGAAAACAAACTGTTACAATAGTCCAGACGAGAAGAAACAAACGCATGGATTACAAGCTCCAGATCATGTTCCGACAACATTTTCCTAAGTTTAGAGATTTTTCCCAGTTGAAGGAAACAGTTTTATAATATAAGTAAGATGCAATAATAACCTTGTTCGGAGGTGGATAAAAGAGCGTCTGAACACCTTTCCTCGTATTCATATTTCCACCCCTAAGAAATGAATACACGCGGATACTAAAGATACGTGTTGTTGTCTGTGCCGGTGCCGGGTCTTCCGGAGGAGCTCCTCATTTGCATCCGTCACCGAGTGGTCACTTTAACCAAGGTTTTGCTTCAAGCGTCAGACGGTTGTCTTTCCCTCCGACTCATGTTTTATTCAACGTCTTTTGGACGCACACATCAAGCGGGAGTGGCGCGCAATCCAATTAAATATATGATAATGTACATGATGGATTTAAGAAGGTGACCCGTGGTCATCAATGGCCGCGATGACTTTGACGGCGACAGAGGCGACGTCTGATTGGTTCCGACGACGTGGAGAACCCGGCCGGTGACCCTCTCCCTCGTACGTACACCCACCTCCTTAACTAGCGGGGTTTCAAAGGACACTCGCACAATTGCACAGGGATCCTGGCAGAGAGTTATGCTTCATATAAGTGCATTTGTTGGTGAACCACATCAAAGTTAGACGAGGATGTCTTTGCCTCGCGAAAAGGCGGCGGAGCTTGAACCGAAGCCTTTGATCACCCTCGGCACTGTGATCATTAAAATATTTGATAAATAATTGATTAAAACACGAGACCTTTTGTGCTTCATTTCACTTCCGACGTGATTCGTTTCTTTCTTTTAAACCTTATTGTTGTTCTAAACACAATTGATTTCAAATAAAGTCTTTTCCTTCGGGAACTTTGGGTCGTTCTTGAGCCTTTTTTGACCAGTGGAGAAATGGGTTAATGATACGAGGACGGAGACGGTGTAGGTAAGCGGCGAAGTCAAGCTGTGCACACGTGAACGGCGGCGGGATGATGACACGTCGAGAGCGAAGATGAATATGGAGCGCGTATGAGGAATGAATACCCGAAATAGAGCCCGAATATAAGGATTATATTTCTTTTGAACTTATTTCTTGAATGGTTTGGCTTAAGTCAAGGATGTCAAAGTCATTCAGACGCCGGTCCGAAATGAGTTAGAGGGCCGAACATATACGATAGGAAAGTCCTGAGGCAAGGTATGTTTTTCAAATTTAATTAACAACATATAATATTATTATAGTCGTATCCCTGCGAGTGTTTTCATCAATGCTAGTGGGGGAAAGGATTAGTAATGTCTTTGTGACAGGAACTGGTCTCGAGGACAAAAACTGATTCATGTTTGGGTTTGGTGGAAACATTTATTAATGGCTTGTGAAACTACAGTGAAGATATAACAGCGAACTAACAGCTCTGTGCTTCGTAAAGGATTCAGACAAACATGTAAACTCTGTGTTATTCTTTCTTACTTGTATACAAGTAAAATGTGTGACATTAAACCAGATCTGATTTCTATTCTTTCGTTAAGTAAGTTAAAGTGTTGAGTCAGATTCCTAACCTGACAATATGTTCTCTTACTCCTTAATTTCTTTTTGGAAAACCAAAATCTATCATTTTTCCTCCAATTGCTTTCAATCTGCTTAAATTTTTCTTTTCAATTTTGTGATAAATTTTATAATTATGTAGCTTCGTCATTTATATTTTGGCTCATTTCAGCGTTAATGATTCTGTAAATGCTAATTCGTACTATTTTTAGCTCTCTTAGGACGTCAGAAAAAAAGACACCGAAGCCAGAGTCGCCTCATGTTCGTCACATGGGCCTCATTTTATCTTCGAACACCCGCTAAATAAAAATGTGTTTCAGTCGTCGGCTACTGTTTCGTGCATCACACATTTGAGGGTTCAGTGTGAATTTTAATCATTCACATCTGTGACTTCTAATCTATAAAAGCTAATATTAGTTTTTGTCCTTTTTTTCTGTCGTTCTTTTTCTGTACGAGTGGGACGCTTAATTGGAGAGTCTGTTTTTATATGTGTGTTCCTGTCACATCAGGGAAACGGTGTTTGTGGTATAATGTTGAGTTTGTGCTGATGGAGACGAGTAGATCTGAGACGCCTCTGTCGTCTTCAATGACGGTGTTATAAAGAATCTGTCTTAGAAGTCCGGCATCTACCAGAATACAACACGACAACTTGCAATGCAAGAAAACATCTGTTTGTGTCCCGTATTTTCCGGACTATAAAGCACACTTGGAATCCATTCATTTCTTATAAACTGGTGTGCCTTATGTTTGAATTCCAGTTTTAAATAAAACTGTCAAACTCTTTTAGTACGACTTTGGTAAACCACAATATGTGGGATATTGTGTGGTCACACTGATATCGCACCTTATTACCTTATCACCTAATAATGCTCCTGCAGAGAAGGAGAATGAGTGCACGAATGCTCCTACCCAGGTGCAAAACAAATAGACTCAGGGACTCATTCATCCCTCGGGCTTTTAAATTGTACAATTCTGAGTTCGGGGGCAGGAGTGGAGTGAAAGTATCTGGATGTTCTGTTCTATGTTAGTCTTTGTATCCTTTATCTTTGTTGTTTTTCTTTGACCTATGTTCTTTGTCTTTATCTTTAGACTTAGATTATGTCATCTTGTTCTTCCTCTTTATGTTATTCTTCTTATTTTATTTTTTATGTATTATTTTTTATTGTTTATGAAAAATTACTGGCTATTGGTAAAAAACAATTTCCCGAAGGAGACCTCCTGAGGGATCAATAAAGTTTTACCTTACCTTACCTTACCTTATTATCTAGTGCCCCTTATGTTTGAAAATATACCTCTATAGTACTATGTACATTTTACTCCGCAGTCTGCACATTTTGACAGTGTAGTATGTCTCAAATCAAACTCTGCTGCTACACACTTACAGGAAATGACTCGACAGCTTCTTCTTCTACTACTTTTTAAATCTGATGGCAACCAGCCGTGGAAACACTATCGCAGACACTTGACAGCGCTTTTCACCAATCGGAACAAGTTATGAAGTTGTGTTTCATTGTGTTATTATTGTCGTTTTGTGGTAAAATTAGTGTTTCGTCTAGACTTTTACGCCGTTATCTGCTCCGAAGTCGCGTCGTCAGTGACGTAGCTTCAGTTTAGCGTCATCTACGTCACAAAGATGGCGGACGTTAAGGGTGGAAATTTGAGTGTTCATTGCGCACTACATTTTCGAACACTGCTCATCGGGACGCACTTGTGCACTCAAAAGTGTAAGTGCAGAAGTGTGTTATTTATGCCACCCCTTTTGTTCTCAGTCTTACTGCGATGAGCCTTGGGGAAAAAAGTAAGGAAATCAATCATGTTCAGTGTTGGTTATTCTTAAACATACCTTTAAATTTGAGCCTCTATTTTTCATTAATGCAAGTATTTCATTGGATCGCACAACTGCATTTTTATAGCCATTTTGGTCACATGCTGAAAATACTTATTTAGCAAACCGTTTTTAACAAGAATAATCAAATTCTAATCAAGTTTATTTTATTTTAACCTTAGTTTTACTGTCATTGGAAGTTTTTGTATCATTTTTGACGTCTGTATCCTTTTTATAGATCAATTAATATACTTTGTTTTTGAGACAACCATAGGGTGGGTCACATAGAATGACCATCATAAAGGAAGTCCAGTTCAGCAGAGAGAACTTTGTTGTCGATTTTTTTAAAAACCAGTATCAAACTGCAGTTGAGTTTTGAACCAGTTGGATGTTGTTCTCATTGATTACCCGAGTTTATATCCCTCACCACCTATTTTTCTACACAAGTAAAATAGTTGAACCAAAAGGACATGAAAAATATTCAGTTGACTTTTTAGCTTTGAAACGCTGTGACAAATTCCAACTTTAATAATCTCGCCCCCCCAAAAAAAGAAAGATGACTCAATTATAGGTGCTGAGGAACCAGTTTCTCTCCGCGACAGTCGGCGCTCGTGTGATGTGGACGATAAAAGCCCAAGAAACGAACTCCCCTCCGTCCTCATGTTCATAATAGTTCAACACTAATGAGATCTGCTGCTCCCGTCCCTGCAGCCTCCCACATAACCGTTTATTTCGCCGAGTAAATACCTTGTGAAGGTGGAGGTAACAGAAGGTGAGGCGGGATCTTCTCCTTCTCGTGTGTTTTGGCTCGAAACTCCGGGATATTCACAAGGTGTGCGAGGATATAGTGGGCGTCGCTACATGACCTTCCCCCGCCGCGTTGCGCGATTTGTTTTCTTTCAAACTTTTCCAGTGCATATCAAGGCACATTCCCGCCGATGTCACGGCTTCCCCCTGAGGTCCGGGGTCACTTTTTTTGTCAGACGTTTGATCAAGTCGATGTCTTTGTTGGCACACTGTTGGTCAGTGCGATCAAACGGCTAAGTGCAACAACAACAAAAAAAGCTCCTCATTAGAAGCGGTGCTAATAAAGTCTTCAATATAGTTAAGTGAAGGCTCGCTGGGATAAATAGAATGTCTTTGTGTTTGGTGTTGGGTTTGTCCAAAGTGTATTGATGCACGTATTGACATTCAATAAAGGGAAATCCTCTCAGCAAACCACACAGAGGGGTATAAATCCTCTCGGCTTTGCGAGCGGGCATGGGGAGCAACGATCCTTTAACACAATTACCAGACGGCCGTAATGTCGGCGCGTTCGAACCAATTTTGATTTACAAGTGGACGACATGTTGCCTTTTCATCAGCTTATTATTATTAAGTGGTCCGTGTGTGTGTTCCCCCCGCCCCCCCGATGATTTCCCCCACTTTCTTCACTCTTGGGGGAGGTATTGATTCTCTCCATTCTCGCGCCGCCCGATCTCATTGGGCGAGCTGCCGTTAATTACTCCGCACTCTAACCTTCCGCTGTTTCATTTGGGACGACAAATTGGCCGAATTAAAACGGTGTGAGTGAAAAAAAGAAGCTTTTTTTTTTTTAAAGAGAGCGAGAAGGAGAGAGAGCAGCATGACTTCTGGACACCTTCTATTCCCTTTCCACACTTTTGTCAGAATCCCAAGTGGCATGATGATTAAAAAAAGTTTATCAATGTTCCCTTCGCCGGCTAATTTAAGCGGGCGGAGGCTCCTCCAGTAATTGTGGCCCAGGAATCATTTATAAAAACGTTACTGGCTGGATCTGGAATGACTGTCGGGGGAGTCGGGGGAAGTGAGTCTTCCCTTGCACTTCTTCAGGTGCCGTTAAATGTCCTCATCATCAGGCGGTGGCATCATTAGAGACGTTTTATTCATTTATGCATGTTTGTTTACAAGGATCACGCGACAGACATAACTAATTAGATATTACCCCGCTTCGGAAGTGAAGCATCTACCTTTTTCACTGACACACCAATTTGGCTTTTCCAACGAGATGGAATTAAGAGAACATGATATGACACATAGTGGAGTTAAAATTAGTCTTCGTTTAATACCTCGCGCCACATGGATTCACAGCGCACGGCATCCACGGGAAACTTTAATCACGGAGAATGTAATTGATTAGCCGTGTACGACCGGGTACCAGATGACGGGGATGATGCTGTAAATCCAAGTTAAATCAATATCGCTACTTCCTACACATGGATTATTGATAGAAATTACCAGACGCTGTAATCGCTGAATGGGAATCAGGTCATTAACCATGTTGAGAACATGAGGGAGGCTAAAGTTCCTGAAAATGGAACCAAAAGTCTAAATGTTTAGGGTCATCAAAATACATTTTAATTATTTAAATGAAGATTTGTTTTGATTTTTAACCATTTGAGGGCAGATTACAGGTTGTTTTGAAGAGACTACATCTCTGGCTTCGTCTGGAAAATTCCTCTGTATTCTCGCGGAAGTTCGAAATGTTTCCGAGGAGAGAAAAGTCTGGGCCTCTTTCCTTCGGCTGCCACCCCATGACCCGACTATAAGAGAAGTGGTGTAAGATGGATGGACTCACCAGCTACTTTTCATTAGTTTATAATGGATACTGTGGCTGGAAATACATGACATAGAAGTTATCAAAAATACATAGCTATACAGAGAATAAATGATATTTGAGGACGGAAAAAAAAAGGATATAATTAAGATCAAACAGTCAATAGAATCATATCAAGAACATATATTTGATTATGAAAATAATTCAAACCTCGTCCACAATGTAATAATATTTTTTTTAAGAACGGATGAAGATAATCAGGTCACAAGTATCACCTACACTTATATATTTTTTGGTTATATATTTTTTTGTGTAAGTTTTCTTTAAGGTTCCTTTAATGCTGGCTTTGTTTTCCTCTGTATTACTTCTACCACTCAACTCACATCCTTACAGACAATTATTTATAATAATAATGGGAGGGAAATAATGTTTTTAATTAAATTTGACCATGAAAAATTAAACCCCTTTGCCTATATTAATTGTATCTTTCTCTTGATTTGAAACAAATTTAACCGTGTTCAACTCAATTCAATACAACTCAATTGTCATAACAAAGTTATCCAAAGACACTTTAAGTGAGTTTAAGTAAGACTACGATGGAAAAAAGAAAAACAGATCGCAGCGAATCAACTATGAGTGAATCACAGTGTGACAGTGACAAGGAAAACCCTTATTTTAGAAGGCAGAAACCTCGAGCAGAACTAGGCTGACAGCCTCCTGCTGTGCCCATAGTTATTTGCTTAAAAATATATATATATATACTGTATATATATTGGAAAAGAGGATGATGGTATGATCAGCAAATATGTGTTCTTGGGTTGGTTGCTTTTGTGTGTTTCTTTTGTGCTGGATTTGTTCACCGTCCAACTTTAAATATTTTACAGGTGAGCAGAACCTTTTTCTTTTGCACTTGAGGATCAGTTCAATTTTGTCTTACTGGAAGTTCTGCAGACCGGCCTTCAGATAAAGACAGGAGAGAAAACCTAAAAATATATCTCAAGATAACATTGAATTAGCGTCATAGGTTACCCCGTTTTTATAACTGATACTTAGAGTGTAAATACATGCAATTTGTGAATAATAAAGAAAGATTAAGCTATACTGAATATAACTGATATTTAATGAGGATAAGAATAAGTGTTTGAAACAATTAAAGGGGGGTTTTAATTAGTACAAAATCCAAATAAATCTATTGAATTTAACCTTTGATCCTAAACCGATTAAACCTTGTTGCCCACACTTCTTAAACTTAATCACTATATTGGAAAAATCAAATCGATTTGTAAGTTTCTTTAGTGTTCACTTTGGTAGAAAAAAAGGCTTTAGTTCACCTAAATTTATAGTGGGACTGTAGTAGCAATAGAAAGGAAAACCAAAGATCAGTTAAATGTAGTTGTTCAGTAAATTCTACAGAGTGGCCTCCAAATAAAAACAGGAAAGAAAACTTAATTTGAGTAAATAAATATTAAAATAACACTGATTTAGTGTCAGCTCTCAAAAAGATCTTCCTATGAATAATTTGTACTAATTTCAACTATTTTACAGGTTGTTTTTTTTGTAGTCTTAACCGAGAAAAGCATGTTAAGAGTCAGAGATAAATGGACTGTATTCAGGAAAAAATTATCATCAAATTAATAAATAAACGAAAGCACGATGGTATTTTGTCCCATTTACCACATTAAAATATTATTTTACAAGGAACCACGAGCCGGAATAGATGTTTTTTAAGCCACAAACTATTGAAAAAGTATTTTCAAATGACGACTTATTTGCCATAATTGATTCCGTATTGTTGCGGGGACAGCCACGCATGCTAGCTGGCGACTCATTTAAGTGATCAACTCGTATGAATCGACGAAAACCAATGACGGCGCTAAAAGCTTCTGAAAAAAAGCCGATATAAAACCGTGCCCTTAGCTCAAGGTTGAGCACGATTGAGCTAAGAAAGATTTCAGTCTGTGCGGGAGGAGCCTTTTCAGAGTACTCCCTTTGGCTGAGATAATAACTTCATCATAATTAGCTTGCGGTGCTCAGGAGTGTTGAACTGTCGGTTGCTGAGGGATCTGGGCTGATTTATTGCTTGATTTAATTATGTATCAAAATTCAATTAGACATGCTTTCAACTAAATTCAAAGTGAGTTTTGTCAAGCTGTCCCTTTTGAAATCCGACGCAACTTGAAGGACATCCTTCACAATGCACGTCGTCCGACTTGATAATCATTGATCAAAAAAAATTGCTCAGGTGAAAAGAAAAAAAAACGGGTTAAAAAAAGAAGATTTTAGATATTTTTTTTTTCCAGCCTTCAATTTCTTGTTGCACATCCGACATCAAACGGCATCAGATGCTGAGAAATAAACCTTGATTCAGTAGTGATGTGAGGAGTGTTGTAGGTACTTTAGCGAGTGAGGATACATGACAAAATGCTCTTTGAGGTCGACTACAGCTGAGGAAGTGTCTGCCTTTCTTTCCTCACATCGCTCAGTAACCCCCCCCCCCCCCTTTGCTCCCATCTACACTGGGGAGAAAAGGGGGGAATGTTTTGAATAAGTGTCACACCAGACTGCATGAGTTACATTGATCTTCACTCCTATGTAAATGTTGAACGTCTGAGCTGAGACGACGAGGGGGGGGAAAAAGGCAGCGTTTCAGTCACGGATCTGACTGATGTGGAGTCTTTGTGTGTCGCACATCATGCTTGATAATAACCGCTAAAAATATGTGCATATAAATAAAAACCCACCCATCTTTACGTCGCCTTTTAAAGCACGTCACGCAAAGTGTTTCATGCTAACAGGGATGTAAGTAAATGAGCAGCATGTTTGATGAGTTGAGTTTTGATTGAACTTTTATTACAAGTTAAACAATCATCAAAATCACTGCAAAAAGAAAGGTTTTCGTGAGGATTCGCACCGAATCCAGTCAAAAAAAGCTTCACTTTCAGCAAAAACTGCACATCGGGTGAATGTTTTTTCTATACTTGTGTGAAAGACAAGCGAGTTTTACCATTTTATTTTTAAAGCACTTAAAAAAACACCCGCTTTGGTCCCAAATGGGCTTTAAAAAATAGATAAAATGACCAATTAACGACACGAGCAACAATAAAATACAATAATTCAGCTTAAAACATGTAAAACCATAATTTAGGATACAAATAAAATCTAAAGTGTTAAAGTGTGTATTAAAATATGGTTTAAAAAGTAGATAATGAGGTAGCATGTCTTGGCTTTACCATCGTGGTTCAGTAACAGACGACTGGCTTCACAGATATGAATCCATATTATATACAATCGATAAACCCACCTAAAAAAGAACTGACTGCTGGACACAGTCATTTCATCATCTGCAACAAAAGGACTGAGGATGAGAGGATACAGTGACTCCAGCAGCGTTTAAAGCTGATGTTTGGACATATTGTGGTTTTCGAAACAAATTAAAGCAGTTACGACTTCGTCAAGAGTCATGTGGTCTGTAAATTCTACAACACAAGGAGTCAAGTACTGGACAATACTACACATATATCCTCGTCACTGCACTATCATAATATATGGTACTGTTGCCCCTTCATCGTGATACGTATCGTATCAAAATCCCAAAACACACCCCTCAAAACAGACCCACTTAAAAAAAGAACCAGGTTAAATTTCTCATTGCTTCTGTTCTTTCTCTTGCTATTTATAGTAATATATGCAATACTTTCTTTCTCCACCTATTGTCTGGAGTTTGGCTGAATCCAAAGACTGCATTCCTAAGAGGTTGATACCGTACATTGGAATTCCAAGCCATGGTTTGGTAACAGACGGGTGACATCATGAACTCCCATCCTATCATAATATATGGTACTGTTGCCCCTTTATCGTGATACGTATCGTATCAAAATCCCAAAACACACCCCTCAAAACAGACCCACCTAAAAAAAGAACCAGGTTAAATTTCTCATTGTTTCTGTTCTTTCTCTTGCTAGTTATAGATATTTATGCAATACTTTCTTTCTCTACCTATTGTCTGGAGTTTGGCTGAATCCAAAGACTGCATTCCTAAGACGGTTGATACCGTACATTGGAATTCCAAGCCATGGTTTGGTAACAGACGAGTGACATCATGAACTCCCATATATATCTATAAAGGTCACTTGAGTCAGTTCGATGCTCCAGGGGTCCTACGGAACTTTTCTGGGGCTCACACTGACCACCACCAACATCCCTGTTACAAGGAAGGTTTTAAACTACATTGTAGCTGAAATATTAAGCAAGCTACAGCCTTTTAAAAGTAGCAAGTACTCTAAACATTTTTTACTTTTATCAGCCATTAGCACCTACGTTATTTGACACTAGTACCGCTTCAAGTCCATGAAAGCGTGATAAAAGGTTGTTGAGTTTGTATTTTCTATAAAAAACCTTGGGGTAAGCTAGTTTTATGTACAGTTGTTGACACTGTTCCGGTGAATATAAAAGTACACCGTCCTATTTTAGCGACTCAGTCCAGCGGTGTCTGAATATTCCAAGAGCCGGTTCTCAGTCTTTTTATAATGCCCGAGAACTTTCCGTCACAAGAACCACTGACGGACCCAAATAGGAAAGAACCGGGTGACATACTGTCTGTTCTTTCTCCTGTCTAAGCTTTCCTTTTTTTTTATTTGACACCATATTTGAGGCCTACTGTGAGTGAACCTGAAGTGGACTCAACCATTTTTAGTCTTGAGGAATGTTTCCAAAAACCTACATTTGAATTGAATAGGTTTATTTGATTATGTCTTTAAATGTAGTCCCACATGTAAGAATAATAGATATTTAAGGGACCTCTATGGGGCCCCCGTCAATCATGAGCTCCTCTTTTCTGAACCTCTATCTGTAAGAATGTGTTTGCTTTACCATAAATGTTAACGGTTAGAATGCGATCCTGACGAAAATGGAGAAACAATCGTGTTAGGAAATCGAGCCTTGTGAAGTTTCCCTACACTCAGGAGGTTTTTGAAGTGTTGATGCTCGTACAGTCCTGTGTTTCGTCTCCTGTCTGATCTGTTGAAGCGTCGACTTTCATTGAGAATGGCAGATGTATTGTCCATAGATCCTGATTGCAGATGACACGCCGTATCAAACGGTGGAAAGCCTTTCATTCGCTGACAACAGTCGGAGCAGATTAATGCTTCCCCGAGACATTTATTGAAATGATCTCCGGAAAGAAAGACAAGTTTTTTTTTCAGTCCAATAAGAACACAAATGAGCGGCACAGGTTCGCTCTGATGCCGTTTCAACCTGGGTTTCTGGAAACAAACGTACCACTTCCTCACATTACACTCCAAGCTCATGGATTTGAAAGCTTTTGAAAAATTAACAATCTAAATTGTCTTGGCCTAGTTAAAGAATTTCAATGAGAACTGCCAAACCAGAAGTGATAATGCTTTATTAATGTCTCCAAAAAATAATAGACTTTCTCTTCGCTGAAGTGACGAGTCTTACTTCAAACAGACTTTTTAATTTTCGATCCTGGTGAACAGAGAGTTTTTTCCAGAACATCGAGTAGGAATGATCTCCGTTGAACAAAATATTATGGGTTGTTTAAGTGTAAGTCTGTGAGATATATTCTTACAGCTAAAGTGACTGATTTTATTGTTTGTATTTTAACATTAAAACTAGAAAAATGTAAAAATAGTTCTTATTGTCTTTCTTTTTTTTGTGCAAAAATGACAACATTTCCTAACAATGTGGGTTTAAAAAAGCCTTTTAGTGCTGCTTGACCTACTTATGGTCAGAGCAATGTTTATATTAAGGATGTCACCAGTTCAGCTTAATCTACCTTTCAACCCCGAAAAAAAAAAGTTGTATTATTGTTATTTCTTGGTGCTTTAAGAAAGAAAAAAAGAATCAGAATAAAGGTATATTCTATGTGCCCTTGATCTCAAACCATTATCAAACATCAAACATTTATTCATATCAACCGGTATCTTCTGCAGAGAAGGACTGGCGGCTCTCGCTGTGGTCCGAGCACTTTGAAGATACCTGGTCGTAATTGGCATTAAATCTAACTAAATACGGTTCAAAGATGTGGTCACTGCTGTATGATCTATTTCATAAGGAAATATGTGGGGGGTGTGCATTTGAATTAAGTGCAAGGAAGTATACTTAATTGTACTTCTATAGGGAGAGTAAGTAAAGAGACGGACATTATGTATGAAAAGAAAAAAAATACTTTCTGAAAAAACAGAAAACAATGTGAAAAATAAAACAAATCATAATTTGATACATTTGTAAACTGGGTTTATGTTGGTAGATATTAAATATCTAAAGAATATATTACACTAACGTATGTCCTTCGATAAATCATTCGAATGCTGATTCCTAAATATTTTCGGTCAATCAAGCTGGTTTTATTCTAATACCATATACTAGTGATGTGTTGATGAAGCTTCATGAAACAGCGTCATTATCTTCAGAGTCCACTAGATGGCGTCTCTGCTCTTTTCATTTTTTTTGAACAACTGTTCTAATGAAACATCATATCATTTTAAACTGATGGCGCCACCTACTGACGTCTGAACAACATGACACTGTTTCATGAAGCTTCATCAACACATCACTACTGATCGCATGTTGGGAATTCTCACTATGACAGAGTACAGGTGAGATTCAGTAGGTGGCGCCATCACTTTAAAAAAGATGTTTCATTAGAACAGTTGTTCGAAACAAAGGAAAATAGTGCAGAGACGCCATCTAGTGGACTCTGAAGATAATGACACTGTTTCATAAAGCTTCATTAGACCATCAGTAGTAAATGGTAGTAGAATGAAATATATATATGAATATCATAGTGAGTTAAGACTGAATTCAAAATCCAAATTCAGCAATGAAATCCTCAAAAAGTATATATTGAAGTACACAGCTCGTTTCTTTCATTAAATAAAATACATAAAAACAAGTTTAAATTCTGTTTTTCTATCTTGGATTAACCCATCTTTAATATACGTATATAACATACATATATATATATATATATATATATATATATATATATATATATATATATATATACATAATTGACATTATATACATATAACATACATATATATATATATATATATATATATATATACATAATTGACATTATATACATATAACATACATATATATATATATATATATATATATATATATATATATATATATACATAATTGACATTATGTTATATACGTATATTAAAGATGGGTTAATCCAAGATAGAAAAACAGAATTTAAACTTGTTTTTATGTATTTTATTTAATGAAAGAAACGAGCTGTGTACTTCAATATGTACTATAACTATAAATACTCATGTAGAGCACGTGGAAATAAAGCAGGCTATAGGGACAAGCGGAGACATACAACCCAGACACATGCGCCCGTCTGGGGGATTCAGTCGCCCCTCGAGGATCGCCCTGATTGTCGGCAGGTGTGATCGTAGTGAGGAGACATCCTTGTCTGAAAATACTTTTGTGTTGCTTTTTTTAAAGAACTGGTCAGTTTGTTCTTGGACATGAATCAACACTTTATCGATTCATGTCACTGTGGCAAATAGTGAAGATTGGTTATTTTGACAAAACGTTAATAAGTTAATATCACTTGGATTGAAAAACATGTTTTTGATCGTATTATTTCGACATTATATTGTGTTCGGAAATGCGATTTTGTTTTTTATATCACAGTGTTTTTTAATTTTTTATTATTTATTATTTTTTCTTGTTTCTCAGTCAAGCACATAATTGTGCGTTAATATTTTAAGTTGTGCTTTCAATGAAAAAGTACTTTAGACCAGTGGCTTACGGTTAGAAAAAATGCTTAGATTGTTTTATTTCAACACTATATTGTGTTTGAAAATGCAATTTTGTTGGTTATATCACAATGTTTTTTTTTTATTATTATTTAAGAACATAAATTCAATTTAACCCATAAAAAATGTTTTAAAGAGACGTTCGCATATGAGGCGTGTGACGTCATCACGTAGGAAGTGGGGGGACAACATTTGTACCTACAACGGTTGTGCTTTACTAAAAAGATTCTGGAAACACAGATGTGTTGATTTACTAACATCTACTGCTACATCATAATTGTAAACATAAATGAGAAAACCTTTTTTTCTGGATACTAACCATTATGATCTTACACATGCAGCAATGACAGTGCATTGCTTTACAGTACACTATAAGACAGTGCACTTACCTGCACAGTGCACACATTTCAACAGGGTAGTACTGTCTCAAATCAAACTCTGCTGCTACACACTTGACAACTTCTTCTTCTACTACTCTGATTGAAACTCTAATGTCAAGTATTTCCATTGTGTTATTACTGTTGTTGTGTTGTTTTGAGGTAAAATGTATGTTTTTTCGAGACATTTAAGTCGGTATCTGCTCCGAAGATGTGTCGTCAGTGACGTAGCTTCAGTTTAGCTTCGTCTACGTCACTGAGATGGAGGACGTTAAGGGTGGAAAGTGTTCATCGATCGACACTCGATTTCCTGGCCGATTGAAAGCTCATTGCACACTACATTTTCGCACACTGCTCATCGGGACGTACTTGTGTACTCAAAATATTAAGTGTAAGTAACAATAACACTCAATAAGATGAAGAATGAGATAAAAACATATTTTTTCTAAGCGTTTTTTCTAAGCATAAGCCACTGGTCAAAGTTTCTTTTACGCATTTTCATTGAAATCACGACTCCGTGGTTCGTCATATTCTACAGAACAAACCTATTCCCACCGCCAGATTAATTCCGCCCCCCCCCCCCATCCATCCCACCGACGCCCCCCCCCCCACACACACACACTTTTATTAATATCCTGGTGGCGGGCGAGCCGGCGCTGTGGCGGAGCTCGTCCACCGGCGCTTTTATTCCAGAACACCTTGCTGTGTCTCTGGCCACAACCAAACACATTAACATATGTTCTCGCAGCGCTCGGTGCCACTCTGCATTTGGTAACTGTCTTGTTATCGCAAGAACCATTCTGTGCTCACCCACTGAATATCCATAAGTGTTCAAACACAGCCATCTCTGCCCACTCAGAGCAGTGGGGATGTGTCTCTCGTGTCAGGGGGGCTTCCTAACATTTGGTCTGAAGCCCTTTTTATCAAATTGATATTCCTCCCACTCCGACTAATAGCAGGTAATAATGACAATTAAAGGCAATGTTGCTACCGCCTGGAACATGCTGTGAATAATAACGCCACAATAGGTCTTTTTTATCTTCTGTTTTAGCATGCGTCGTCAAATTAGCCGTATGTGTGCAGCGTTGACTCCGAGACCGGCTGCTCTTGTTTCACGTCCTTGAAGCTGCACTTCCTTAACCAGTTCATTTACAAATTGTCTCGCACTGTAGCGCGTATCTTTATCAGAAACTATCCTGACCTACATCCATAAAAAGGTTTTTGACACCGTACGATTTTCAAAGTCAACCCAAGACTCCTCTTTTTGATGCGATGAACACAAACTTGGACGCAAAACTACACAATAAAATCAAGAGTCAAAACTCATTTTGGATGTTTGGTAAACTCTAGAGCGGACCTGGGAAAAGTGGCAAAAATGAAGCTTTATCCAGCAATTTTTGGGGCTAAGCAAATATTTGGTAAACATTTTCTTTAATTAATTTAACTCTTTATTGATTTATTTATTTTTTACTTACTACTTCAGCACTAAGTCAGTTAAGAAACTGACACAGTGCTTAAAGAGCAGATATCAATTTAAACAATTTCCCATCAATAAAGTTTTACCTTACCTTACCTTACCTTATCAGAGATGGTTCAAAGTCACTAGAATTTTACTTGCAACAAGGAGAGAGCAAATACAGAACATTCTCGTAGTATGTTTGATTTCTCTCTGAAGCAAGAACTCATTTGGTTGTAGATTTTTGCTCAGACAGACAGAAACACAACTGGAAAAAACACAAACTGGATTAAATTATGACTAGTCTTTAAATGAAGGTGACAACAGTTAGGGTTCTTCTTGATGTAAACCTGGTATGTGTCATTTGGGGGAATTAATCTAATTTAATTTAATTCCATGTCCAGCGCAAACAAAGGAACGATTTAAACACAAGCAATGATAAAAACAAGTCAATACATTTGACATCACACTATGGATCAGTAATTTTCCATCATCATATTAACACAAGACACAATATATAACCGTACGCTATCGTGTCCTAGTTACCTTCTTCCTTTTTGGTTTAGTTTTCTTCCTCTCTTTTGGGTTTGGACCCTCATAACATGCACATTCATGGCGTGGCCCCTAATTTAATTACCCCCCACGTCTAGAGCGTGTGTGTCAAATCTGGGTCAAGTCATTTTTATGAACCATCTTTTTGTTGTTTGACTCTAAACTAGACCAACAGTAATGTTCGTTATTTTCAGTTATTTTCATGAAGTACTTTCCAACAACCCCTGCTATATGGATAATAAACATTATTTAATTTATTGTACTTTATTTTAATTCTATTATTTGATTATGTTTATGTCACTTTACTGCAATTTATTGTATTTTATTAAATTGGTATTGTTTCAATCTGTTTAATTCTGTAATGTCACTGCAAGAATAATGTGTTAAAATACTGGAAATGAAGGTCGTAGTTCAGTCTTAAAAGGTTATTAATAAATAATTTGTTATAATTTATTTGAATTCAATTTTTTTAATATAAGTTATTTAATAATTTAGTTTTATTTAATTTATATTGTTTCAATCTTTTTAATTCTGTAATGTCACTGCAAAAATAATGTGTTAAAATAATTGCAATGAAGGTCGTAGTTCATTCTTAAAAGCTTATTAAAAAATGTTTAATTTGTTATTAATAATCTTAATTCAATTTTTTTATTGTGTATATTTCACTTTATTGTAAGTTAATTAATAAACTAGTTTAATTTAATTTGATATTGTTTCAATCTTTTGAATTCTGTAATGTCGCTGCAAAAATAATGTGTTAAAATACTGGAAATAGAAGTTGTAGTTCAGCGTTAGAAGATTATTAATAAATATTTAATTTGTTATTAATAATCTCAATTCATTTTTTTTATCGTGTATATTTCACTTCATTGTAAGTTATTTAATATACTAGTTTTATTTAATTTGATATTGTTTCAATCTGTTTAATTCTGTAATGTCACTACAAAAATAATGTGTTAAAATACTGGAAATAGAAGTTGTAGTTCAGCGTTAAAAGATTATTAATACATATTTAATTTGTTATTAATTATATATATATTTTACTTCATTGTAAGTTATTTAATATACTAGTTTAATTTAATTTGATATTGTTTCAATCATTTTTAATTCTGTAATGTTACCACAAAAAGTCAGTGTTAAAAGATTATTTCTTGGTTCTTATTTCCAACTTTAAAGCCTAATAAAGTAAGCTGTTGACTTTTGTTTGTTGAAACACTGAGGTGTCATTCTTTGTAAACTCTTGCCCCCCTGCCTGGTTTTGAGTTTGACACCCCTGTTCTCGCGGGTGTGAAAAATAGATTGAAACGCTAACAAACTCAGTGTTATTAACGCGAAAAGTCTCTAACAAACTATTTGTTTGTTGATAGTTTTGAGCGTCTTAAAATACAACCGGTGGATAAATATTCAACATTCACCTGCTGTTTTATTTGCACCTCAGCCAAGTGTTCTAGCAGTGACTATAAATGATGTCTCAGCTGAGAGAAGACGGTTCGTCCTAACCTGCAAATGAGGTTTTCATTTGGTCGACGTCACATCGCTGGAGGTGAGCTGTGTTAGCACCATTGGATTTAATTAATAGATCGGAATGTTTGCTTCTTTTACGCTATCTCTGACTCTTTAATTACTTTTCACAGCTTGACTGTTCAGTTGTCATAAATACAAGTGAGAATCGTAAATGTGCGATGGAATAAATTCTTATGAAATCAAGAAGTCATTCGATTAAACCATGGCATGAACTGAACAAAATAACAGTGAATGTTTGAGAGGCAAAAAACAAAACAACCATTAGCTTCAAATTAAAGTGAAATAACTTATGAAAGTCAATATTGAAAAGAGTTTTGCTTTAATTGTGATTTGCATTTAAATAGAGTGACTGAACAATCCAATTGATTTAGATTAAACGTTAAAAAAATATCTTATAAGCTATAAAACAAAATTGCTACAAAATGCAGTAATAAAGCTAATATCAAAGAACAACAAATCAACAAAGAAAACCACAAAGTAGGCGTTTTCAAAGTATTTTATTTATTAAATCGATAAACATTATCAATCCTTGTGTCAAGAAAATGACACTCATGACTACAGTAATGTGTTTTTAAATAAATGTAAATCTGTTTTGGCCAAAAACAAGCAGGAAATTTGGGTGAATAACGTGTCTTTAAAAATGGTTTATTCACTGAACTCGGCATAATTATTCTTTCAGCGCAGCTGTAGGAAAGTCTATAAAAAAGATGAAGCGATTGTTAAAATGTCAGTAAATGTTATCATATACTCAAAAATAATATAGCTTTAAAAAGAAAGAAAATCCCACTCTTCTTACTTTACGTCGATGTATCAAACTTTTCTAACTAGATTTGCACCATCGAAAATGTGTTCACAGATGATAAACTTATGAGTTTTAAAAAAAAAAAAAGAAAAAGTTCTTCTCAGACAACTTCTTCAACGCTTGCAAACTAATGAAGCCTCAAAGGGTTTGTCTGAGCCACAGCAAAACTGAAACGGTTATTCTAATAGCGAAACTATTATTCAATGAACGTGGCCTTTTTAACAACCTGGCCGAGGAAAGAATTGATGTAGGTGTTTTGAAACATGTGCGAGTTTGAAAATGCTTCATATTGTACTTGATAATTCGTTTATTCATGAGTTAATCCGTTGTGTAAGTGGGTGTTTGGTGTTGAACATGATGGTAGTTGATGGTAGTTGATGACTTCCTGCAGTGAAAGTAGTCGATGAAAAAGTCATCCATTAAATCAGGGTTGAGTTCAGTTGCATTTAAATAAACATATTCCTACTAATGAAACCATGAGATGAAAAGGCACGAAGGATTAGGAATAACAAACATGTCGACTTGAATGAATAATGCGTTTTTTTAATCATTAAATTCATAAAGGAATTGAACAAAGTCAAAGAGAAATTCAATGTACGTGTCATGATTTTTGTGTTAAGAGGACCTTATAAATCTTACAGTTATATCTATATATATATATCTATATATATATATTATAAGTCCACAAATGAACCTGAATTTACGGTTCGATATTGAGTGAAAACGTTAATATGAAATCATAAAAGTATTCAATTCCACTTAATTTAATATTTATATTAAAATATATATATAAAATATTATATTTTTGTTCCTTTTCTTAGTAGTATTAAATAGAGCAGCAGCGATGTGAAGCCATACAAGCAAATGGGGGAACAAATTGGCCAACTTTTCTGAGCCAGGGCACATATTTTATCACAAATAATGTATAAACAATTAAATATAATCATATTTTTGCGCAAAAAAATGCCACAAAAGTATTGTATAAACAATTAAACATAATAATATTTTGGCCTCAGGTCACTCCGGCTTGGGCATTCTGTGCATATCAATTACACAACAAAAATATCATTGTAAATGTTTTAAATAATCACAATTTATAATTTGTTAAATATTTAGCTGTACTTGTCACATAAAAAGTCAGGAAATGTAACTTTATATCTTTCAAACCAGACCTTCTTAGAAAGCAAAAAATAAAGGTAGGTGTATATACATACATATATATATATATATATATATATATATATATATATATATATATATAAATACATTACTAAGTTTTATTTAAACAAAAAAAACGCCTTTCCTTGTATGGTTTAGGGGCCAAATGTGGAGACAGGACATAGTTTGGGGACCACTGTCGTAAAATTAATTTTCCTCAGATTTTGTCTAATAAGATGGTTGAGATCCCATTTGCCAACAAAGAAGCTTTAAAAAAATAATAATAAAGGTAAACTTTCCAGACTTTTTGAGCATAAACGAGTTCATAAAAACAACATCAAAATTTGATAAAAATCGAGGCTCTCGACTGCTGGCGCCATCTTTGTGTTGATGAACCTGACGCATGCACAGTAGGACTTCTGTGAAGTTGACGTCTGCCAAGTCATCGCCAGCGCCAGCACGAAACTTTCCTAGCTTTGAAATCTGGTTTAAAAAAGTTGCAGTTTCAGTTGGACGCCAGCCTCGGCGCCACTTGGTAAGATAAGTTGTCAGATACAGTATTAATCGACCTAAAGGGAAATATTCTCTGATGGAAGTGAAAATTGGATAATCGTCCATGGCAACAGTGGTTGGGTACGACTGAATTAGCCAAAATCATTTCTATCCGTTTTTAAAAAGTGAAGCCAATTCAGAAAAACAAAAGCCCCGGTTCGCCGAGTGTCGCTTGAGGGATTATTGAGTGTTTCTGCCCCTAAGAGAGTACGTACACGTGAACTCACTGACTCCTGAACTAGAAATATCTGAAGAGTCAGCGAAAAATAACCCGCCGACCATGTGTTTTCACAAAAGAGACAGTTATCTAACTTCTCTGGGGAGAGATGCAAGCCTAGATTTCCTTTGTCGGTACAGTCTGCTATTTCAAGAAGTGGGTTCCGTGACACCTTCGATAGCCTTCGATTGCCAGGAACTTGGGTAATTTCGGGGTAAGACTGTCCACCGTGAACATCTATAAAATATGTCTGATGTTGTAAAAAAGCTGATGATGCCGATTCAATAAAAGCCAAGACATCCTGTTGACACTTTGACTTCCTCGTCTCTTTGGCCAATCCTTCTTCTGAATAAGAAAGAAAGACCGGAAGTCACTTACAATTCCAGCCCCTGCCCCCCCAAAAAATAAGTTTAACGACAAGTAAGTAAGTAAGTAATTTTTATTTATATAGCGCTTTTCCAGATCAGGGTCACAAAGCGCTTAAACAATCAAAACAATATTCAATAAAGTATGTACTTTAAAGATCAAGATGAGAATGATAACACAACAGGAGTTCAAGAAAATCAAGGAAAAGCCTGAACAAATAAAAACATCTTGACTCGACTAACAACTGAGCGCGTATTAGGCTACGTAGCGTTTAGCTAAGTGGACTTCGGTTCGATCGCCTAGTTATTATGCAGCCTTAACTGAACTTGGCCTTTTGATCTGAACCTAGATAATCCAAAAGACTGCATTTCTAAGAAGCTTCAAACTATTAGTTCAGCAACTGACCAGCGACGTCGCAAATACTACCTCCATATCTCATATGTACTATAGTCATACAAATACTACAATTGCCATTAAGTCTTAAATGCTTCACGAAAATAATCTGTACGATCAGCAAATGGCGTTATCTGAGGGGCAAAGGTTGACACTTTGATGCGTTTGTAATTCGGTGGACATGGAAGGACCGGGGAACACAGTGGCTTCTAGTTAATGGAGTTTGGGAATGTCAAGAGAGACCAGCCCTGATCCGAGATTTCCTGGTGGATGTAGCCTATGGCACAGGGGTACGTGCCCCCAGCCATCTGCTCTGATTTAACAAATGATTCCTCACCAAAGGCCGCGGCTCTGATTTGGGTAGTAATTGATTGGACGGGAGGTCTTTATTCCCTGATTGCTTTTAGTTGATGCAGGAAAGAGATGTTTGGTGGGAAGAAGAGTCGGGAAAAGACTGGGAAAACACATTTGGGTTGCTTTGTTTGACCACATATGAGGTTTCTAAAATGTCTTTTGATATTTATCACTTATTTACGAAACCTTTTGAGACATTGTGCGTTAATATTGCCTTTAAATACGTTTTTATTTTCTATATATTGATCTTCCATTTATTCTGTCTGTGTTGCCTTAACTTTATACTTTTTTTAATTATTCTTTCAACTTTAATTTCAGTGTTTTGATTATTTAAGAGTAAATATAAAGAATAAATAATTGTTGAATTGTATTATGAAAACATGTGATTACCAGGATTATTAAGACATTAAAGATAATTATTTATCGTTTCTTAAGGAAACTTGTTATGCTTGTTTCTTGGATATAAACTTGGGGTATTTAATGTTGTATTGTTTTCTTGTTGAAAGCTTATCCTTTTCCTCTTGATGGTTTTCCACAAGAGAGGATTTAAACATGGCAGACCAGATGGTGAGATCTTCACTCTTCTTTTCTGAGTTTTAATGGACTTCAGTGGCTAAAGATGTGTATTCATCTGGTTAAAATCTAAGAAGTTGATAGAGTTTGTCTCAACTGACAATGGTCGGGTTCTTCATCGTTCTTAAGGACGTAAGAAGGCTCTTAAGAAAGGTTTGTGCAGCCCAAGTTCAGGCGTGTTTCTTCCAGTAGAGTAGATTGATTGCAGTGCGTGAATGCAAAAGCGATGAGTTTAATGTTATTTTACGGATAAATTACACTGAAAATATTATTAAATGTTTAACGGTTTATTCACGGTCGCACTATAAACTCATAAATGCCGATGTGTGTGGAAAACTTTAATGTGTTATTCAATAAAAATATTCTTCATTGGTCGTTGTTTTATTATTTGGAAAAGGTGGATAATATAAACGTCCCTGGCGTTTATCACCGAGCATTTGGTCACTAAGAAGGCTGTTAAGAGTGGGTCAGCTTGATCTTACATTTACTCCTAAGGGAAAGATCTTCTTAAGTAGTGGATAGTAGTAATAGTAGCGACTCTTGTAAGCACCTTCTTTCAAAGCGTTCTTAACCCTTGTTCAGTCTCAGGGTCACTTCGACCCAACGACTACACCAGGGTTAAAAGCGCTCCTAAGAAGATCGTAGCACTTAAGATCTTCATAACGAATCTGGGAAAGCTGGCCATTGTCTTTCCTTCCATTGTCACGGTTAAGTTAACATCTTCATTGACAAGAGGAGGAAACACGATGGTTGGATTTATAATAATTTACCCTCATTTACAAACAATGGTCTCACAGAAAATAAAAATAAACGGTTTCAAACTTGATTGAATAAAACTCTGAACTTCCTCTTTATGCTGATTTATCTACTTCCTTGATCCTTGGAACAGTTCCGGCGCTTCCACAGCCTGGAATACTTAGAATGGACTCACAGATCGATACTATAATCCATTTACAGTGAGGCGACTGATACATGGAGAGAGTCAAATGGAAGGTTTTGATGCTAATTCATAAATAAAAAAAACAGAAAACATTTTCTCAATTTTGTGTTGACCTGGATAAAGATATACACACTTTAAGGTATTACTTTTATTTTTTTTACATATAAACTGAAGCTCAAAGATATAATATATATATATATTTTTTTACTTAATCCAAGCGTACCAGAATGTTCTGTTCTGGTCTGAACCCTCCAGAGCCCACCAATGCTTCTCCTGTGACTCTTCTAAAGTGCGAGAAATTAATAAATAATGCACATGTATTAAATATGTGTCACATTGACAAATAGATTCAGATACTTGGACCCATACATAATTGATCAGCTGTTTGTTCCTCGTATGGATCGGATATATTTGTACATTTATTTGTAAATGATATTAGCTAATGGGGCTCGCAATAGATGCTGTCGCAACAGCCGCACGTTTTTTGATCGTCTGAAAAAAAAAGCAGCTTGTGTTTGTGCGATGTTGTGCACACGAAGCTGCAGGAACAAAGCCCCGGCGTCGACGCTATCAGCGGGCGCTCCCGCCTTCATGGTGGGATGGCTTCACCGCGTACCTTTTGCCATTTGACACAGACATGTGGTGCTTGCCAGCGACAGATGATGCACAGTGCAGGTCCCACAGGTCACAAACGACCTTTAGATTGTCTTTTTTTTCCTTTTTTTTTTGCAGTCACAAAGCATTATTTGTTTGCTGATCGCCACCGATCTGACCCGGGGCGCCCTATAAGGGCTTGTGGGTTGTTGCTGCTTGTCGTCTGAGATCACGTTCACCTCGTGAATCGTGTTTCTATGCGAGGCGATTCAAGTGACTGAACTAGTTCCTGTGTTTCTGTGTCACATGTTCACACCTTTGCCGTGTACTGTAACATGTTATTTTTCTCCCTAAAATACAGATTTAAATCTATTTACCTCCTTCTTTTTACACATTTAATCCATCCTAAAATTCAGACTCTTCTAAAGCACTTCTGAGAATACATAGAGATAAAACAGATATTTAGTATTTTTCCGTGGCCACCAAAAGCAGGGTTACACCCAGTATGTCGGAAGTGCTTGATCCCCCTTCCTCCTCCTCCCCTCTCCATCTGTCACCTAACAAGACAGTACTCAGAAATTCATGTGTTTACTCAGGCTTCTACACATAATTAGGAAAAAATAAAGAGAAGAACTGCTGCTGTACTGTTAATGTTACACATTCGCTCATGATTGTGGTGTTTAAAATGGGTGAAATTTTGCATTTACGTCATTATTTTCTTTTTTTTAATAGCTTTATTGTATCTTAGAAAATACATTTTTGACTAGAAAAAAAGACAAAATTAAAACATATAGCATACTTATGTCGTCATACAACCTAAAAAAAACACTACAGAAATGTAATTATTTAATTTTTCCTTCAATATGTATTTTAATTGTATTAAATTCCCTTCTCATATGGCCACTTTGTTTAAAGGTCATGTCTTCAAAAAACATGTATTATCTTTTTATTTTACTTATTGTATTTTATTCAATTTTGTACAAATATGAAACTTTGTTTGTAATATTCCCAAAAAAATATTCCACATTCAGTTGAACCTGAGTGGCAACTAGGGCTGCACGATATATAAAAGAAATTGCAATATTGGCACGTGCATTATGCATATCGAAAACATATGCAAAAATGTATCATTTTTTATTGTATAAATCTAGCATTTCTTAAATGTGCAATTTGACAAATCGGTGTCACGTTCTGTAAAGTTGTCAATTGTTGTACTTCTATGTCTCGTTGTCGTTTACGTCTCCGTCCGTCTGCGACCCGTCCAGCGCATTAATATTGATATCTCAATTCAAGACACCAATATCAATATTGCATTTATTTCCAATATCTTGCAGCCCTAGTCGCAATATTCAGTTTTCAAAAAGCTAATATGGAAGTGGAACAAGTTTCAGTTCATCACATGTCCACTGTCCAGGCAGGCAGAAAGAAACGTGTAGTATTGTCCAGTACTTGACTCTGGTGTTGTAGTATTTACAGACCACATGACTCTTGACGAAGTGGTAACTGCTTTCATTTGTTTTCATTTGTTTATGTCCAAATATCGGCTTTAAAAGCAGCTTGAGTCGACTGTATCCTCTGGTCCTCAGTCATCGCCAGGATTTCCTTCTTCCTTTGGCTGTGGAGGAGGTTATGAGTGCTGCCATCTAGAGGCCGGAAGTTTAATTGCAACAGATAAATGAACAAACGTTTGTTTGCAAATAGACTGGGACCAATAAACTGAAAAAGATGGCTTTAAAACTGTGTATCACAGATACTCCTACAGCTGTATTGTATGCAGTCTATGGTTATTAACAAGTTTGAGTTATATATCCAGACGTCATGAAACACTTTCTGCAGCCTGAATTACAGCTTTAGAAATATGGTCTTATCATCACCTCTTACCCCAATGTACTGTAATGACGCTCCGAGGTAAATCTACTTATCAATTATTTAAGGTAAGCCCTTTTTTTTTTCTCTTTTTTTTTTTTCGGTCGTCTCGCCAGCTTGCGAGAATCATTTATGAGAAATAGAGGAATCCAAATGGACGAGCGAGAGAAGTGACGAGTGACGTTTGTTCGGTGGCAGACGACGCTTTCCGTGCGAGCTCTAATGGATGCTTAACAATGTGTCGGCCTTTGAGGTTTTTCAATATGAAATGTATGGCCGTTCGACGAGTATCGCTATGGAAACCGAAAGCCCAGAATGACCTGCAGCTCCCACCCACTTGGACAGCCGTAATCATCTTTGCTCCCGTCAGCGCCGTGCAGAATTTGGCCAATGTGTCAAGAAGCAATTATATATACTTAGCGCTTGGGTACCCGATCTTCTTCCTTTCTTCTTTTTTTCTTTTTTTCTTTTCTCCTTCCTCAGCTCTAACTTTAACACTCTTAATATAATCATAGAGGAGTCACTTTGAACGCCTGCTGCTTTTCATCTGACGCACACAATGCACCACAAGAGGGAACGTTATGATGAAAATATTGTTCATCAAATTAATCACTTCGACCAATTTAGCAATTTTTTTCAGCGGCTGTCTGAGTCCACCCCGAAACCGCGAGACACTGGTTTCCAAATCTACCCCATTTTTTAAAACAGATGCCATTTTATTTGGATCAAAGTAACTTCAATGTTTTCTTTTTCATTCCAAAAACCCCTTTTATTATTTTAACATCTCAATAAAGGGGTGATGCCCCCATCATTTCATCTTCTTAAGAAGAGAGACTTGATTGTCTCTAACTCAACCATCTGAAATCTGGGCGAACGAGAGGTTACGAGAGCAGAGTCCATTATGATGTAATCATGGCTTCACTCCTCCTCCAGCCAGCTGTAATCACGCTCCGCTTTGTTTATACAATGAGTCCCTTGGAGAAGGAGACTTCATGTATTGATGATGTGCGGTGATAAACCCTCATGTATGACCAATCAGAGTGGGTGTGGTTATGAAAAACAAGAATCCATCTCCAGAACAAAAAGTGTTTTCAGTGGGCGGGGCTTAAGATCATTTTCTAATGTCAATATTTCAATGAAAAGAGTTTTCAAATAAAATGTAATTTCAACACAAACTTTCATTTAAAATAATAAAAAAAAAAAAATTAATCAATCTTAAAAAAGGAGAAACAACGCTGTATTCTATTTTATCAATGAAACTATTTTGTATGTTTATTTAAACAAAAGAACGTGTCAAACCAATGAACCAAAGTGACCAGACATTATGTTTATTAGGCCCCGTGAGTTTAACTGAGGTTTAAAACAGAATCTCAAACAAGACTCAGTGAGCAGCAGGGATCATATTATAGATCAACAACTAAGATGTGTTAGCAAGTCCTGAAATCTAACCAGGCGGAAGATAGTTGAATGAAAGATGACCTTTAAAGAAACGATATCTTTTATTTCATGAGCCGTTGTTGCTGGTAAAGGGTTTGAAATTACATTTTCACAACAAACCAACATATAATTAAATACACTTTTAGTTTTTCTGTTTAATTGCACCGCTTATAGATTCAATAAATATAAATTGTCTATAGCTAGACTTTTCTTTTTAAACATCGCCCCCTTTATGATTGAGTTAGATAAATATATGTGTAGTATTGTCGAGTACTTGACTCTGGTGTTGTAGTATTTACAGACCACGTGACTCTTGACGAAGTCGTAACTGCTTTCATTTGTTTTGAGACCAAAATGTATCCCAACATCAGCTTTAAAAGCTACTGTACTCAATGTATCCTCTTGTCCTCAGTCATTTCATTGTTCCTTTAGTTGCGTAATGACGTAATGACTGCTGCCATCTAGCGGCTGGCGGTTTAATTGCAAATACGTTGTGAGTACTTTCATGTTAACTATACATAAAAATGGTAGTATTGTATTTGTATACACACTTAATTGAATTGTAAACCAATTGGGAACTATGGTAAAAAAAATGTAATGCAGTATCGGGAAAAAATACATTGCGATATAATGCCATATTTTCTATAGTTGAACTTAACCATCTTAACCATCTGTAATTGGCTCTGCTTTAAAAGTAAATATATATATTATTGTTATGTTATGGTTTTAGTTTTGGATACTAAATCCTGCAAAACACTTTTTTTTGTTTTTTGTTGTAAGTATGTGTTCTATACAGTTACCTTCACTTTGAAACCAGTTCCTAAACTATGCTTTTTCAATTCTAATAAATTCTAACAAAATAAAATAACATTACACATAGTACAAATCTTAAATTAAATTGTCCAGCTTTGATCATTTTATTTTTCTTTCAGAACAAACAAATGACAAACTCATTTCCAGTGCAATAACACAAGTTTTCAGATTTTTACTTTGTCTTTTATTAGTTTTTATTCAGAAAGATCCATATATTTAGGGTTTTGATACATTAATACTAAAACTTGACACGTCTCGATAAGGTAAGGTAAGGTAAAACTTTATTTAGTTTTACCTTACCTTACCTTATCGAGATACTAAGTAATTATTATTATATTATATTATAGTAAGTAAGTAAGTAAGTAAGTAAGTAATATTTATTTATATAGCGCTTTTCCAGACCAGGGTCACAAAGCGCTAAAACAATCAAAACAATATTCAATAAAGTATATACTTTAAAGATCAAGATAATACTGAGAACAACACAGGAGTTCCAGAAAATCAAGGAAAAGCCTGAACAAATAGAAACGTCTTAAGATGTTTCTTAAAGGAGTCAGTAGATCCATCAAGCGCATATCAAGCGCGTTATAGGATATAGTAAGTGAGATACTTGGTACGACCGAAAAATGTTGGTAGTCGCGACAAAATAACCGCTTTATATCAAACGTATTACAGTGTTATTGGTATTTACTAGTGTTTTTAACATTGGATTTTTCAACTCTTAGACATAGTAAAAAAAAAAATCTCAATTTAATTGGGACAAGTCTCCCAAACATAAGGCAATTTTCTTGGAATGTATTTTTCTCACAAGTAGATCCAGGAATCGCAGCGACTGTATATTTTGCGCAGCAATGCAGAGTGTTGTTAGGCTTTGAACACTTGATGACAGGCTGTCAGAGAGCTTCCCTTCACCGACCCTTCCTTTTACCAAAGTCCTCTCTGGCAGCGAGCCACTCACCAACGCTGACCGCTCATCCAGAAAGCAAAGGGATGCAGCAGTCTATTTTGACACCTTGGGTGCTAAGTGAACTGAATGTGTGTGAATCTCTCCACCTCACACATTATCACATTCTGGGATGCGTCGGGCGAGAACATCGACGGGGGGAAAGTTACTTGATGAGATGACTTCAGATATCAGAGCGAAGACTTTGACTGTGCATG
The DNA here is from genome assembly GCF_982586985.1 of Callionymus lyra. NCBI lineage: Eukaryota > Metazoa > Chordata > Actinopteri > Syngnathiformes > Callionymidae > Callionymus > Callionymus lyra. The sequence continues at coordinate 22,360,682 of NC_141826.1, read as the reverse complement.
ATTTAGAACCAATTAGTTTGGAATACATTAGCATTTCAAATGGTGTCGGGGAAGTAAAAAAAAAAAACACACTTGGTTCAGTAACACCTTTTTTTTTTCGTTTTAAAGTATTTTTATACTAGATCTGAGAAAGATGTCATGTGTCAAACAAGGCCAGCCGACCCTTTTTATGTGGCCCCCCCGGATAGATGTCTCTGAATCAAAGCAAATGTTCATGATGAGTTATAAAGTGAGAGAAGACGAGGGACATATATTATGGATGAGACTCACAATAAAGGTTCAACTGATGATGAAGGAAAGGAATTTAAAAAGACTTTATAGTAAAGCAGACAGTTGGGTAAATATTTAGTTTGGCCCCGGACTTTAAATGCTTGTGTCATTTAGTTTAACATCGAGGGTTTAGTAAGTAAGTAAGTAAGTAAGTAATATTTATTTATATAGCGCTTTTCGAGGGACTAAACTTGATGTTGACAACAAAGCTACAGCTGAGAAAATGACAAACTCATGATTTTGATTGAGGAATAACCAAAAAAAATTGAAACATTGTGTTTTCTTGAGCAAGAAAAAAAAGATATACTACAAATTATTCACTATATTACGAATGAAATAAATTATTGTATGAAAAATATATAATAAAACATGGGGCTTAATAAAGGAACTGAAAATACTAGTTTCTATCTGGTAAGAAGTTCAACAAAATTTGGATTTTTATTTTTATTTTCAGGGGGGTCTTTTGTGTCCCCTTTTGGCCCCATTACAAATTTACAAAAGAAGTTGAAAATATCTGGATATTTCCCCTAATTACGATGTTGTTAATATGGTTAAAATTTCTTCAAAATTGGACGTATTTGACTTTTTTATGGGGGCCTTGTTTCCCTATTTCATTGTTAAGGTCCAGCACCCAAAAACAACTCTACACATTTAACATATTGAATAAGCGACTTGGGTATGTTCGAGGAATGTGAAAAATAATATAATTAATTCGTAAAAGAAGTCTGTATACAGTTCTCTATTACCTAAAGAAATTTTTGCAAAAATAATTCTGAGCCTATCCTGTCCTCGATAGGCCAAAAGATTGGCGCCATTATGGAGTGGCGTCGATTCGACTGGACGATCGAAATCTGCCAGTTATCGACCAAGACAATGTCATAAAGTTCACTTTTCCTTCTAATAATAAAACTTATCTAAAGATTCCTGGTTACTTTAAGTTCATTTTTGTGTTAACCTTTTTATGAAAACATTTTTTCATTTAGATCAGGGGGGTTAAAAGGGCCATAATTGATCACATGAAAACAAACGGGGGCCAAATGTTTCAATATGAAATTATCCGTATGTTAAATCAGTTAAAAGTATTTATTTTTCACAATTGAAAAACTGTGTATTTTACATTTCCTGGTTCAAAGTGCATTATTTATTCATACGTTATAATATAGAATTTTTAATATTATGTACTGCCACAACAACATGTGTCTATAACACTGGAAATACATGTCATAACAGATGCCACGGGCCTCATTATATTCACCCAAGGGCCACACAAGGCCCACAGGAAATCCAAATTAAATCTTCCTACGTACACTCGAACTGACTCGTACGTATCCAGGAAGTACATGGACCAGTGTGGGTCGGCTGGATCTTACCTTGTGAGGACACATGGGCGGCGGTGAGTTGAAAGACTTGTCTGGCGTCTGGCTCAGGCTCTACAAGAGAAAAGGTACATTTTTTTTTTCAAGAAAGTGTTTTCAACGTCACAGCAAATCTACAGTGGCAGAAGGTGCAGCTTATTTCTCGGTGCCTCCTGTTGGCATATAGCAAATACCCCCCCCTAACCCCCCCCCCCTAACCCCACCCCACCCCCCCAACAATCATGTCTCAACTGCCCCCTTAATCCAAGATCTGTCCTATTGTTGAATGTAATATTTTAAATCTTCGGACGAAATCATCTTACATGGAAAAACTGTGAGTTATTTGTTTTGCTCGACCGACGCTCCCCTTTTCGGTGCCACAACAAATCCCTCTTTGTCAAAGGATTTCGACGAACATATGTTCCGACTTAAGCATACATGGCTGAGTGAATATTTGAGGTTAAATGATGATCACGGATGTTGAGACACAAATACAACGCTTCGGCTACTGGAAAACACCTTTAGAGATAAAAAAAAAAAAAAGGTGTGTCAACAAGGCGGCGGCAGATGGTGCCACAGCTTGCCACGACCGAAAAGACACCGAAGTATTTGCATACTCGCAACTCTACCGAGAGAAAACGCAAACAAGGGGGCGACGGTGACCCCGGTGACAAACGACAACGGTCCGTTTTTTGAGTCGGTAGGTGGACAGGACCCTGGGGGGGGGGGGGGGTGGCGTCTTTTTCCCTTCAGGGTGCTTTCACTTAGGTCCTCACATCCAATTACGTGCACGGGTTTGTCTGACTTTATTAGCGCCTGCCATATGGCGCCCACCAGGACGGATTAAATCTCTTGACATCATAACATCTTGGCGGAAAAAAAGAAGAAACAAGATCACCTTACAGGCAAGTGAGAGGAAAGAAGGGGAAAAAAACTAGATTTTACTGCTGCATAAACACGGAATCCTCATGAAAAATAAATGAATAAATGGGTCTTTCTGGGATGATGGAATTAGAGGACGAGATTCTCCCTGCAGATTGAGTCGACTATATAACCATGATATTACTTAATTGATGTGACAAATAAACATGAGTTATTTTCTTCGGGGATGGAAGCAAGAAATTGAGTTTGCCTCGCGCACAGACAAACACACAAGCGCCTAAAAAAAAAGGGTGAATTATTCTCGGCGATGCCTCTTTTTTTTCTCCGGGACTTAAGAGGCTCGATTGTATCTCTTGTTTTTTTTATTCAAAGGAGTAAAAAATAATATATTTTTAAATCAATTTCATCGGTGCGATAAATATCCTTAAATTCTAGTTTTGGTGGCACATGTTTTTTTTTAAATGTTATTCCAGCAACTGTTTAAACCTTTTAGTAAAAAAGCTCAAATCTTCTTTGAGATTTTTTTTCCAGCACTTAAGGTCATATAAATAAACATGGCCTGTTCCAGGCTGATAACAAACACTGATTATCTAAAGCTTTCTTCTTCTCGCGCAAACAGAAAATAAAAAAAGGTCTTTAAGGGAAGAACAAAGTGGAGCTTTTGAGGGGTGGGGGGGGAACCCGAAATACATCATCTACGGTAAAAAAACCAAGCGTCCTCATGTGTCACTGACGGAATTAACACCAGGGCGAAATAAGCGTTTCATTTTCAACCTTTGTCTGGGACATTTCGCATCTGATAAGGAAACACTATTGACAAGGCATGTAACAGAGGGCTTTGGATTACACCACATATTGATGTTTTGGGCTTTTTTTTCCTTCCCGGTGCCTGATGTGGTTATTGTAACGTGATGCCGCCCAGAGTGCACCGAGCTATTATACATAACATAAGTTATCGTCGGTCGAAAAAACAAAGATGGAGGAAAAGTAACATGATTTTTATCCGATTTTCCAAGAAAATGTCGGATGTTTGGCACGGTCTGATTCTAATGGTTGTTTTTTTTTTTACTAATGCATTCTCGAGGGTTGAGGATTGAAGTGAAAATGTAGATTAATGAGGTGATAATCAATAGTTACCTCGCTGAAGACGCCTCGGTCGTTCTCTTATTAAATCAGTGAAGCGAGGAGAGTGACACACACTTCAATGAAGACTTAATTACTTCCTTCACACAAGCTTCTTTTTTTTTTCTCAGCGACCAGTTCATGGGATTCGCTCGCTTTTTGACGGCAACGGGTTGGATCGGCGGCCAAAAATCCGATATTTGCGAGTTGATACATCGACTTCGCTGAGTTCTGGCCTTCGCCGTTTATGACCTTGAATGTGGTCAAGAAACCAACACGAGTTCCTGGAGAGTAACTTTAGATCCTCGGCATCCTCCGTCCAAAAAGACACTTAAAAACATCCAAATACCTCCATACTGCTCGTCTATAACGTCCCTCTTGGATTGAAGCCTCAACATGAGCTATTGTTCCGGAAAGACTTTAAAAAGTCTATAGTTTAAGTTTGTTTTTAGCAGACGCTGCTAGGCTAGCTTCATCTTCGTCCAAAAATAAACTGAAAAACCTCCAAATACCTCAATACTGCTCGTCTGTAACGTCCCTCTTGTATTGAAGCCTCGACAAGAGGAATCTTTCAGAAAAAAAACCTTAATTGAGTCTATATTTTAAGTTCCGAAGTCTCTCAGCTCCAGCTACAAGTTTATCCTCATTAAAAACATTGCCAGTGTCAGTGGGCATGTGCGAGGTTTTTACACTGATAGCTTGTGATCTTCTGCTACAAAACAAAAAACAACATTGTTTTTCGGAACAATTTCTATTGTGGAGGCTTCAATTCAAGAGGGACGTTACAGACGAGCATTATTGAGGTATTTTGAGGTTTTTAAGTGTCTACTTGGACCAAGATGACGTTAGCCTAGCAGCTAGCCTAGCAGCATCTGCTAAAAACAAACATTAACTATAGACTTTTTTTAAAGTTTTTCAGGAACAATTCCAAACGTTGTGACTTCAATACAAGAGGAACGTTACAGACGAGCAGTATGGAGGTATTAGGATGTTTTTAAGTGTCTTTTTGGACGCTAATGAAGCTAGCCTAGCAGCTAGCCTAGCAGCTACCCTAGCAGCGTCTGCTTTAAACCAACTTAAACTATAGACTTTTTTAAGTTTTTGCGAAACAACTCCCCGAGTGTCTTTTTGGATGAAGACGAAGACAACTGAGCTCCAGTCGCTACATTAAAATGAATAAACATTTTTGTCTATAACTCTAAAAAGAATAATACCAACCCCTTTCGACATGAGAGCGAGTAGAAAATGAGTGAAGTTTTAAATTTGCATTAACTATCACTTTAAGTGAAATTAAGACGTCAATTTGTTTACCTCAACAATCTGTGCAGAGGTAAAGTCAGAACCTTGGATATAGAAAATGATATTATATATATATATATATATATATATATATATATATATATATATATATATATACTATATATCATGACACATGATATATAGCTAACACTAAAAAAACATACTTTTGCCTATAACTCTATTACTCTGAAAATAATCCCAACTCTTAGACGACATGAGGGACGAAGATGAAGATGAAGTCAACTGAGCTTCAGTCGCTACATTAAAATGAACAAACAGGTTTGTCTATAATTCTAAAAAGGAAAAGATTACTCTGAAAATAATTCCAACCCTTAGTCGACATGAGGGTGGGTAGAAAAATAAGTGAATTTTGGGTGAAATATCACTTTAGGAGTCATAATAAGTAAGTAAGTAAGTAATAATAATAATAATAATAATAACAATAATCTCTATTTATATAGCGCCTTTCTAGACCAAGTAAGTAATATTTATTTATATAGCGCTTTTCGGGACCAGGGTCACAAAGCGCTTAAACAATCAAAACAATACTCAAAAAAGTACATACTTTAAAGATCAAGATAATACTGAGAACAACACAGGAGTTCCAGAAATTCAAGGAAAAGCCTGAACAAATAGAAACGTCTTAAGATGTTTCTTAAAGGAGTCACTAGACTCCATCAAGCGCAAAGAGAGAGGAAGATCGTTCCAAAGCTTAGGAGAAACAGCCTGAAAGGATTTCTCTCCTCTGGTCCTGAACCGTGTTCAGGAACCATAAGTAGATTCTGATCCACAGACCTCAGAGCCCGAGCTGGGGTGTAAGGCTGGATCAGATCAAGGACAGACACTGTCATTCGTAGTTATTTTTAAAGGTCTCATTACACAATCAGAGTCAAATATTAAATTCATATTCAGGGTATATTAGGAAGGATATGTTAGTATTTTGAAGTAGAGTATTGTAGTTGTTTGTTTGCTTGCTGAAGAAATGGTTTCCCCCCTAATCTAATCCACACGCTATGATGATAAAACTAATATTGTGACCATCCAGTAGATATGAAAAAAACTTGGAAGCTTTGGAATCCACGGTCCGTTGTCCTCAAGCAATCTCCTTGATTCACTAAACTGTATTTCCAGCAGCCATGTAGTTGCAGCTTTACTCGCTCTGTTTGCTTCCCCAATACTGCCCCCACCACTGAAGTAAAACATAGTTCCCTCACAAGGATTAAAGCAGCAATGTAGTTCAAGGATTATCAAATGCCTTTGATCATGTGACTCCCATGTTTTTTGATCTGAGGCACATCGAAGCAAATATATTCTCTTTTTTCCGCTCGTTTTTTTTTTTTTTTTTGCCTTCTGTCTCCTTCCCTCTCTACGGATCGCCCTGTGCTTGATGGTTCTCGCTGGTGTGAAACGAACGCTTGACAGCAGCCCAGAGAAGAATTGCCGCAGCAGTAAAAATGCACACATTTGTAATGTCGTTATGGCTTTTTTTTTTTTATATATATATTCTCGGAATATCGGGGATTATCCGCGAGTTCTTGTAGTCGCCCGAGTAAAAGGCAGGTTGATCCTCAAAGCCACTTGTATGTAGTATGTAATGTGGATCTCTTTTTAGCCGGAGACACATTTTAAACTTAACAATTTGTAGGAAAAAAACATGTTTACACATCGTACATGTATAACAAAACCTCCTATTCTGAGCCATTTTGTGGTGTCGGACAAAGTTTTTCTTGCGATGTGGGTAGACGATCATTAACATGACATTAAAAAATGTTTTAATGACACGATTGTGTTTGACTATTGGACTCCTAATTCTTTTTTAAGACTTAAATAAGATGAATAAATACATATCTTAGACGAACCATTGATCGATGTTGTCGTTTTACTGCCAAGTTCTGAAACACGAGGCCATGAACTACCCATTTTCAATGAAAAGAAAAGATTAAAACACATAATTTTGACTTCATTATGAGTTGGGAAATATGTCATTTTTATTTAATACCAACTTTTTTTTGTTCTTTTTTACTTTGAATTATCATCAAGCATGATTAAAAAATACTAAATGTTTTATTTGCTGTATATTCAGCTCATTGCAGGTTTATAGAAGTACTTTTTCTTATACATTCATTGAAAATCAATGATATACTTAAGCTTTCATCCTTTCCTCAGACTAACGTCGGTTAATATTTGTTATTATTGTACATTTTATTTTATGAGGATTTCGATTTTTGCCCTAAATCTTTATTTAAAAAAAAAAAAAGTCATTATATTATTCAACCCATCTGTACCGCAGCGTTAAGTGGCCATTTTTTTCTTTTAAAAAAGCCAAGAAAAAAATATATAAAGCAAAAACCCTTATTGTTACAACAAAATTTCCTCGCTGTGGGATAAATAAATAAGTTTATCCGAAATGGAAAATTTATATATATATATTTTTTTACTAAATCCAGTACTGATGGCAACATACCAACAACTATAAAATAAAAATACTAAAACTAAAAGATATTGTCAGTTTATCGTTACGACTAAAATGTCCCACCGTGAGATAAATAAATACAATTTTTATCTTGAATGTAAAATAGATTAAAAAAAAGTATTATACATATATAAAGTAAAACCAGAACTGATAGCAACATCAAAAACTTGAAAAAAAAAAATGCTAAAGACTATAAAATAAAAACACTAAAACTAAAAGATATTATCAGTTTATCGTTACGACTAAAATTTCCCACCGTGAGATAAATAAAAAAGATTTTTATCTTTAATGTAAAATAGATAAAAAAAATGTATTATACAGATTTTAAGTAAAACCAGAACTGATAGCAACGTCAAAAACATAAATAAAAAAATGCCAATGACTATAAAATAAAAACACTAAAACGAAAACAAATTGTCAGTTTATTGTTACGACAAAAAATTCCCACGGTGAGATAAATAAATACTATTTTTATCTTGAATGTAAATTGATAAATAACGTATTATACATATTTAAAATATAACCAGAACTGATAGCAACATCAAAACTTAAAAAAAAAAAAAATGCTAAAGACTATAAAATAAAAACACTAAAACTAAAGGATATTGTTAGTTTATTGTTACGACTAAAATTTCCCACCGTGAGATAAATAAATACAAATATTTATCTTGAATGTAAAATAGATTAAAAAAAAAGTATTAGACATATATAAAGTAAAACCAGAACTGATAGCAACATCAACAACTTAAAATAAAAAATGCAAAAGACTATAAAATAAAAATACCAAAACTAAATATTGTCAGTTTATTTTTATGACTAAAATTTTCCATGTGAGATAAATAAATACTATTTTTATCTTGAATGTAAAATAGATCAATAACATTTTATAAATATTTAAAGTAAAACCAGAACTGAAAGCAGCATCAATTAAAAAATAAATAAAAAATGACTATAAAACAAAAAGATATCATCAGTTTTCTGAAAAACAAACAAACAACTTCCCCCTTTGTTTAAGAGCTAGTACGCTATTATTGAAATCTTTCGTGACATGTTCAGATGCTGTCAATTAAAAAATGCCATTCGGGGAAATCAAAGACGGGATTGCTGGAAGGTCCCACGCCACATCCGCTTTAAATCCACCCCGCCGTCGAAAATGTTGCACCCGGAGCTATTTGTACCGTTAGCATCATTGTTATTAAGTGACTTACTATGTGTGCCACAGACAGCGCTCGTGTCATTACGAGCCAGATAATCCGAGGCTGGAATTTAAGTGAACGTACCTCAAACATTTTTTTTTCATCCGCGTTCTACAATCATCCCCAATTAATGTCATCGCCAAGACCAAAAAAAAAAAAACAGGACATATCAAAACCATTATTTTGAAGTGGCTTCAAGCAACAGAAATACTAGTGGAATGTTGGACGGGTAAAAAAAAAGGCGTGGTTTCAGGCGAACACAAAAAAAAAAAGCCCATCAAAAATGATTGAATATCATTTTAATGGGTAAAAACCTACGAGGCTCTTGCTACTGTCTACCTGCCATGTTTCAGATAAACCGCGTCAGTCAAGTTGAAAAAGCCAGAAAGGGCGTAGAGACAGGATGACATGACATAAGCATCCTGCCTTCCATCTTCCTTCCAGCTTGGCATGTTTATCTAGTCTTCCATGTGAGCTTAGTGCGGCGTTGTGCGTTTGCATACAGAGCGATGGAGGCGCACAAACCCGGCGCCCGAAGGAAGCTACACACAAACTCTTTGAAATCCTGCCACTGTGGGCCTCATTTGCAAAGCAGTTTGACAACAAAAAAATAATAATCTATGACTTCAAAAAAAACGTATTCTTTTCGCTGCCAAGTGAACGTGGCTTCGGCGTTTTTTTTTTTTCTCGCCAGGAACGAGGTGCTCGAAAAACGTCGACCGCTCGTGACGGGGTTTGAGCGAAATGTCACGATGGCTTTGGCAACAGATGAAGAGCTGGTTTGTATCTCCGTTCAAGACTCACTCTGTCGTTTAACTTTGGCCAAAACGACAACAAGCGCTGAAGGAAAAAAAAGGTATGACTGTAGAATCTAAAGATGGTATTCTGGCCAATAAATAGGACCAAAAAAATAGTTTAAAGTTCAACTAATGTGTTGATTTAAGTGTGTGTTGAATAGATATTTGACTCTATTCTATCATCAGTGTTTGTTTGTACAAAACTCTCTTTTCATTGAAATATTGACATTAAAAAATGATCTTAAGCCCCGCCCACTGAAAACACTTGTTTACCACAACCCACTCTTCTGTGATTGGTCAAGCGTGGAGGTTTGTTTAAATATATTTAAATCAATAAATGATCTTAAGCCCCGCCCACTGAAAACACTTGTTTACCACAACCCACTCTTCTGTGATTGGTCAAGCGTGGAGGTTTGTTTGAATATATTTAAATCAATAAATGATCTTAAGCCCCGCCCACTGAAAAACCCTTAGTTTTTCTGGAGATAAAATAACATAACCACTCCCACTCTGCTGTGATTGGTCGAGAATCAAGGTTTGTCACCACACGTCGTCAATCCTGGAAGTCTCCACCTCCAAGGGACTCGTTGTATAAACAGAGCGGGGCATGATTACAGCTGGCTGGAGGAGGAGTGAAGCCATTATTACGTCATAATGGACTCTCGTAACCTCTCGTTCGCCCAGATTTCAGAGCAACTTTATAAAGTAATAAGTTCAAAACATGGTCATGATGAGGGACTAACTGAGTCCTGGAAAAGAAGACTTCAACATTTCAAACATGAGACTCAGGAGAGTTAGGGTTTTACATTTGTCGCTCTTTAAAATAAGGTATTTTTTAGCACCTTGCACATCCTCTTTTCGTTGTATTTCCAGTTCTGCAGGTGGTCCCTTTGCATAAACAGCAAATATTTGATGCTCACACACATCAAGTCAACGTGTGGACGAGCTGTCTGGGTTGTCTCAGATGGCAGCCTGGTATACGTGTTTTGTTTGTGGGAAAACAAGCAGGAAACCACTCAAACAAAATGCATGCTTGATTCTGAAAGTAGGTTTTTTCCCCGATATATTGCCATTCATTTTTACAAGAAAAAGGGATTTTAAAAAGAAGAAAACCAGATAAAATGACACACATAATAGTTAATAAAAGTCACCGCACTTTGAAAATAGCTTAAATAAAAACAATACTCTTAATTTCTGTGAGATTTTAAAATAAAATGGCAAATCAATTTTTCATGTTAAATATATTTTTAGACAAAAAAATATTCCAGAAGAAAAAGTAATTAATAAAATACTAATACTATTAGATCTTGATGAAGAGAGTGAAGATTATTGGGATCCAAATCAATTCACATCGAAGCTTGATTTACAAGTTTCGTTTTTGAAAAAAACGGAAAATATATAACAAAAATAATAAACGACAACAGCAAAAAAATGCTTTATTACGAAACTGTTATTTCCCTAATGCATAATATCACCTTTTACATCTATAAAAGTTTTACAACTATCTTCTTTTTTTATTATCAAAGAGTTAAATGAGACAAAATACATAAAAGTCAAAACTAGTGTTTGTAGAGTGACAGAATTCATGACCTGATCCCTTCTTTGCAAATTTTGCAAAGTTGAAATATGAATAAAATTGCTGTTATTTACAAAAGTACCTATTTATTAAAATGAAAGAAAACAATGTTCATAATAACCTTTAAGAAAAGTAAACTCAGCTGGAAAATAGCATATAATCAAAGAAGAATCTCAAAATGTCTTCAAATTAATATCATTTTGGCAATAAATATTGTTGTAAACCCCCCAAAAAAGGCTGGTTTTAGGGTCACAGAAGTCACAACCTGATCCCTTTTTTTTTTTTAAACTTCAGATGAAATGATAATTAAATCATTGAATCAAAAAAGTAGAATAAATTAAAATACAACGTTGCACATCAAAATGGAGTCGTTCATTTTAAAGTAAACCTAGTTTTAAATAAAGAAGTCTTGATGAAAAGTGAAGAGTCTTAAAGACATTTTATAAGATAGAAATCTAGGAACTATGATGGCAGCTTTGAATACGTGTTTTGTTTGTGTAAAAAAATAAAAATAAAATAACCTTCCAAAAAAAATAAAAAATGTATAAATGTCAACATTTTTAAGAAACTACCTGCTTTTTTAAGACTAAAGAACACAATGACAGAAGGTTTTATAAAAGTAAACTTAGCTTAACATATTATTTTATCATTAAAGTCATTTAATTTCTCCACCATGAGCTTTTAAACACAATTATAGCTTCAAGTTAATCCTTTGTTTATGTTTAATATTAGGGTAAATCCGGGAGAAAAAATTCATAAAAATCACTTATTTTCCAGTGCGGATGAAAAAGTAGTGAAATCTAAAATGTTTAGTACAAACAATTTCTTGTTGCACATTTAAAAAAAAAAAAGCTCTTGTTTAACTAACACCAAAATCCTGTTAAAAACAGGTCTTGATGAACCGAGCCTCGGTATCCAAATCAATCCACATGCTTTACTTGACCATAGAAAGCGGGGGCGCTTGTCACAACCCAGAATACATTTCTCTCTTCAAAGTATATTTCTTGGCCGGCTCTCGTCACTCAGACCCTCGAACCAATTTGTCATTCTAAGCCGAGCCTCGCCGCCGCTGCCAGTGCCTGGATGAGAGCGGTGGGTCTCACTGATCCAGGCGGTGACCAGGGAGTGTTGCGAGAGACACCGCGGGACTGCACTCAGACGCCTGTACGGCACCAGGAGCTTTACACTCAATATAGAATGTTGTTCGTCTGCATCGAGCCTGGATTTAAGGATCCGCTCTTTCATTTGTGTGCATGTCGTCTGTGTGTGTGTTTGTGCGACGCTTTCACCAACGTGTGTTGTTAGTATTAGTGTCGATGAAGTGTGCGAGCAGAATTCTCTGTAGTTTTTACTAAATAAATAATTAAAGGCACTTAAATTTCTTTCCTGCAATCTGGACTTCAAATTTTGAATGATTTCCATATTTTAATGCCAATAATTACACATATAAGAAACATGATACATTATATTACAGTTTTTAGGGTTGGACTTTTTTTTTACATACAATGTACATACAGTACTTTATATTTGATTTGTTTCTATGTATGTATATTTGGGAAATCTAATATATTTAAGCCTCCCCATAGGGATTTTAAGTATTTAGTATATATATTTTTTATTTCTGATTGTAGTTTCACCTCAATGACGTGTCAAATTAATGATAAATAATAAGAATAAATTGTAATAATACAGCGCTTATTTCGTAACACAGGATTTTCTTGTGGTGGCATTTCAGAATAAATAATACAATAATTGAAATTAAATAAAATGAGATCAATAAAACACACACAAAAAAAAGAAGAGACAATGGCACATAAAAAACAATAAAAAAAAAGTGCTGTAGTGAATACATTTCAAAATGCGCGACTTCATTGGACGCGACTCAAAAAACAAAAAAGGCAATTTATGTTTTAGGTAAAAAAATGTGCTTCATGTTGGTATTTTGTGAAATAAACTTAACAAATAGTAATAGTAAAGTATTTAGCTCTTGTGTTTTCCTCAGGGTCAAGGTGACCCAAAAGGCCCGAAAACAAATGTGTTTGTGGTATCCCTTGTATTGGCTTTTGGTCAAGGTGAACGACCGCCACCACTGCAAATGTATATACTCTGGGTCACCATGACCCTAGTGATGTGCTGATGAAGCTTCATGAAACAGTGTCATCTTGTTCAGAGGTCAGTAGGTGGCGCCATCACTATAAAAATGTTGTTTCATTAGAACAGTTTGTTCAAAACAAAGAAAAATAGTGCAGAGACGCCATCTAGTGGACTCTGAAGATAATGACACTGCTTCATGAAGCTTCATCAAACCATCACTGCTTGACCCTGAGATAACTTCAAGTGTTAAGTTACCAGGGTTGAATCTGTATTAGCTTGTTGGAGTCTTTTAAAATGAAACGTGGTATTGGCCAAGAATAGAAAAGAAGATATACAGTTCACCTGAAATATATATTTGTAATATATTTTAGTCGAATGTATTAATTTCGTGAGCATAATAACATTTATACAGTCCATGAATGTCTGTATCAATATGAAGAAAAAACGTGAAGGGAATTGTAGTTTTTTTTCCGTTTGCCTTTTCTTTGTGAAACACTAAAGTCGCCCCTTTTTAATGCTCTATTGTTTCCTTTGGACTCCACTCAAAGAAAAATCCCGCTAAGTGACAGAAGTGACAAACACGGCCGTCGCCTCAAGTGAACTTCAAGAACGTACACGCGTCGTCAATTTGAAACGCTTCCCTACCTTTCACTTAATCTGCTCCGGCAAAGATTAAAGATGCTATTTCCAGTCACTTTGAAAAAGTAGCAAGATCAAGCGGCAACAACAGACTGTTGCTGTCAGTCCTCCTGCTCTAATAAGCCTTTAATTCCCTCATTCAAATGCTCGGATGCCACTTTGCTTATCAACAACCGTCGACCAATTTACGACTGCTGTTCCCTCTCTGGATGGGTTAGCAGAGCATTAGGTGTTTTCCAAATTACATTAGCCTCATATTGTTATTTACCGGTGTCAACTCACTCACGGTCCTCATTTTCTTTTAATTTTGATGGATGAAAATAAATGTTATCTTATCAGGATAATTACGCCTTGCTTGTGCAATGGTTCAGCAAATTGTTTTCTCTTCACCTTCATTCACCTGGTGATTAAAAAGGACTAATGCTGATTGGAAGTAGTCGGCGTGTGTTCATTAAAATAAAGCAGTTTTTTTTTACGAAAGTACTTCCCCTGCAAACGCAAATGAACCAACGACTCACCTTTTGATGGCGTTTTTATTAACCCGAAGTGCAACTTTATTGGGGAAAGTTTGATCGGAAACCAATTATAGGTTTGATCAAACCATATATAGTCCATTTATTTGGATTATTTACACATAAAAGAAGCTCTTGGTTGCTTTGCTTGATTAATGGAACTAAAAAATAAATAGCATATAATTTGTTTTATATATGTTTGGATTCACTTGTCAAAAGAAAATATTAAGCACAGACACACACTGAGACACACACTGAGACTGAAATTGAATTTCCAGTATAACCATGCATTAGTTACAGTTTGAAAGAAACTTTTATAGATAAATGACTAAAGCATATTTACGTATGTATTATGTATTTTGTAACAATAGAAATTGCCAACAGACACTGCTTAGACTTTTTAAGAAAACCTTTAATTCATTATGTCGTTTCCCATGAAGGGTAACTGACAATATTTATCATCAAAACTGTTTCTTTGGAAAGTTTGTTTTTAACGGATGCACCGATCCGAAGTTTATAGTTCTGACACCAATCCCTGAGGCTTTAGTATCAACCGATACTGATCCGATACAGATCCCACACAAAGCCGATACATATACAATACCGATACCAATCCGATGCCAATCTGATACAGATCCAACACTTTTTTCAACAAATATCCGAAACCGATCCAATACCAATCCGATACAGATCCGATACCGATCCGATACCGATCCGATACCAATCCGAAACCAATCCGATACAGATCCGATACCAATCCGAAACCAATCCGATACAGATCCGATACCAATCCGAAACCAATCCGATACAGATACAATACCATTACCGACTTTTCAATTCAATATGTAAAGTTAATAAATGTTCACCAGCATTTTGAAAACACTAAAGTTGTAAATGTGTTAACAACTAAACTGCAAGAAAACTACCAATACGATGATACTGCTCAATAGGCGCAAAAATATTTTGGTTCTTCAGGGGGAAAAAAAGTGTGTCTTGAGTCTTTAAAAATATATATTTTTAAAGCTACTTAAAAAATGTTGCCTAGGAATTCGACTTTGTTTCAAATAATTGTATATTGCAATATTTCCTGTGACATTGAATGCACATATTTGACATATTGTATTTATGGTTCTAGTATTTGGCTTTTGTTTTTAACATAGATTTATATGTATGTATGTTTTAATCTTAGACATTTAAGTCTGTCCATAGGGTTAATAAATTATCTCTATTTTTTATGTTATTTCTGATCAAGGTGTGTGACCCCAATGATTAAAGCACACGGATTCAATTATTAATAAATACTAATAATATATCGTAAACATTTTTTTGAGGAACACACAAAACAGTTTGATTTTAACATTTTTGTTCATTGTCTTTTATTTTATATATAAGTGTGTTCAAAATTATTTCCAAAAAAACATTTGGGCAGGGCAGGCAGTAATTTAAGTTAAACATCTTTAGACGTTTCTATTTGTTCAGGCTTTTCCTTGATTTTCTAGCTATTCATGGTCAGGCTCCTCCTTACATCACTGATCTTATCCAGCCTTACACCCCAGCTCGGGCTCTGAGGTCTATGGATCAGAATCTACTGATGGTTCCTGAACACGGTTCAGGACCAGAGGAGAGAAATCTTTTCAGGCTGTTGCTCCTAAGCTTTGGAACGATCTTTCTCTCTCTTTGCGCTTGATGGATCTACTGACTCCTTTAAGAAACATCTTAAGACGTTTCTATTTGTTCAGGCTTTTCCTTGATTTTCTGGAACTCCTGTGTTGTTCTCAGTATTATCTTGATCTTTAAAGTATGTACTTTTTTGAGTATTGTTTTGATTGTTAAAGCGCTTTGTGACCCTGGTCTCGAAAAGCGCTATATAAATAAATATTACTTACTTACTTACTTACTTGTGTTATCAGTGTTATCTTGACCTTTAAAGTATATACTTTATTGAATATTGTTTTGATTGTTTAATCGCTTTGTGACCCTGGTCTTGAAATGCTATATAAATAAAAATTACTTACTTACTTACTTAAGGTATATCTGAATAAAACCCTATATTTTGAAACACTTTAATCATTATCCATCTTCATAAATGTGTTATTTATGTTATGTTTGTTATGCTTTAAAACATAGTCAAGTCTAATCAATCGCAGAACATGATCTGTGTGGGTTTACATATATTTTTCCTTGTACTGGGATGAGTAGAAATAAATGTCACCTTCTACCAAACACCAATCTCTGAAAAAAAACAAGGCATTTATTTGTCTGAAACCCCTGATCTAAAGTGTCTTACGGGGTCTCGAGATGCCGCCTCATTTTCCGTCTGATTCCGTGTTTGATTGGGGATGAGCACACGGACGACTCCAATCAGTTTCCTTTGCTGGCGTGGAGTTAACATGTGTGACTGCTCCTTGAGCGCTGATGGCAGCGACACAAGCCATTAAAGCCAGAGTCTAATCAAGCTAGCCGTATGCCAATCCCCCATAGTTAGCATTTGTGCCATTTGTTCCACACAAGCTCTGCGACCGGGGACTCGTGACCACACACGTCAAGGGCAGGGGAGTTGGACATCAAGGCAGATTGAGGCTTTCGCTACACGAGGCATGTTTTTTTTTTTTCGTAGAAGGCGCCGCTACGCAAGCAGAAATAATCTCGTTGGTTTTGTCAAACCTCGGCGGAGGTTTTTTCTCTGGCCGGGCTCTGATAGGGAACCTGGTATGAAAGGCATCAGGGGAGACGTGTTATGAATGCCAGGCTCCTGACTGAAATAATTCAATTAAGCCATGAGGAAGCCATGCTGGCAAGATTCATTCGACGAATCAAAAAGGTAGCCAGCTAGCACAAAAGTAGCCTAATGAGCTAAATGTGTTATTTATGATTTCTGTATCAGAGCTACAACATATGTACTAGCCCATTATTCAGGTATAGGTTGAGAAAAATACAAAATACTGGTTGATATCCTGTGATAAAGCTAAACTCGTACAAAACTCTCTTTATAATTAAAAATATATTTATATCAATGAATGATCTTAAGCCACTGAAAAACCCTTAGTTTTTCTGGAGATAAAATAACCTAACCACTCCCACTGTGCTGCGATTAGTCGAGAATCAAGGTTTGTCACCGCACGTCGTCAATCAAGGAAGTCTCCACCTCCAAGGGACTCGTTAATAGTATAAACAAAGCAGGGCGTTATTACAGCTGGCTGGCGGAGGAGTGAAGCCATCATTACGTCCTAATCGACTCTCGTAACCTCTCGTTCGCCAAGATTTCAGACAGACTTTATAAAGTAATAAGTTCAAAACATGTTCATGAGGGACTTACTGCATCTTGGAGAGGAAGATTTCAACATTTTAAAAAATGTGAGTGAGTCAAGAGAGTTTTCACATTAGTTGCCCTTTAATTTTCTTTTATGGGTTGTGTTTCAAGCTGAGTTTAAAACAAATGCTAATTTCGATGCCTTGAAATGCCACAACATTCGTTCCACAGTCACTTGTTTCCAGTCGTCAAAGACACAGTGCGTCATAACTCAACCGGATTTATGCGCTTGATTCTCTGTCTTTCACCTTTCACCAAATAATTGTCGTTTACAAACAATTTTCTTTGATCAAATCGACTAAATATCACACCGTTACCTTAGCTTATAAGCTAACGTCAAGGCCAATATCGCTAAGCTAATATAATCAATTATTATAGTCATAAATTGACCAGGGAAACCTTTGTCTCGCCGACTTGCCCAAAGGCAAGATCCTTCCTCTTCGTCACCACATCGGACATTTTGTATCATAAAGCATCGACTTACGGTTAACGACTGTCCTTAGAACAACATAAATGAATCGACGACATCGGCTCACACTAACCCGTGACCCATGAGAATCCGACCATATGATTAAACTTTATATTTTCCGTCATGACACTTTATCCGCCTTTTATAACTAGGGTGGTAGACAAAAGGCTTTATCACCCACAACACGGCGGAACATTAAAGGTTCTGAACCCTAAAGGTCAATCGTGACTCTGGGCAACACGCGGCTGCTGCTGCTGCTGTTGCTGTGTCCGTTCTGTTTACCCTGAAGTGAAGCCAATGTGGCGTCTTGAGTTGAGCCAAACTAGAAGAATATCAAGACGATACAACATGAGACGACATTAAATCAAATACAACTTCAAAGGCAACAACATCATATGTTAACAACGTTTTTTTAATGTAATTTCAAACACATTTTTCATTTTCAAATCATAAAAACAGATCTTTATGAGGCTTTTTTTGAAGGCTCAATTATCCAAAACCGTTTTTCCGAGTCATTAAACTCCAAAAAAAATGTAATTGTAATATATTCAATCGTTCCATTTTCGCTGAAGGTCCTGGGTCCGACCCGGTGCCTCCTCCTAGTTTCCACAGGGGTCGACAATAACCATCGCACCAATGTGTCGTTGACGTTCAACAGATTGAATTTCATTTCGGGAAAATGCAATTTATATCAATTCTTCACGACAGTAATGGATGGAATGCTGGAGAAAATACTCGGTAAACAAACGCAAATGTCACTTTAATGACATGAAAATATGTGGCGGGAAATAAGATGGCTTTGAGGAGGAAACTCAATAACAAGTGACATCTGATGCCGAATCTGTGAGATCAAGACACGGGAAGGCTAATCCCGATTATAATATTCACGGCTGGTACACAGTTGATTTCCACACGCGAGAAAAATGTCCAATTCCACTCTCAAGAATGGACTTCGCCAAAAATCTCTCAAATCTTCTCCCGTAACTTAATTTTTTTTGGTTTTCTGTGGCAATATTTACAGTAAATAACAATATTTTATATCGTGCAATTATAGATTAACAATGTCAAACCAGTGTTTTTGAATCAACTTGATGAAGCATTAAGTTTTCTTGTGTCTTTTCCCTTAAATAAATAATGATAAATAAACAAAACTGTAAATGATGGACTGTTTTTTAAACTCCCGAGCTCCTTCATATAATGTCAGCAAAGAGAAAATCTGGACAGACTTACACCGGGCAGTTGCATTTTGCCGTGGAATTCTTGCTGGTTGACTCAAATCCCTAATCCCACACAAAATAACAATAATAATGTAATCCTTATTTCTACACGAAGCATTATTCCGCTTTCCCCCCCCCTGAGCTTTCAGAGGTTGTATTCAAGAAGAGGAGCAATGTGACATTATTTAAAATACAGAGCCATTAAACTGACACAAACTACCAAATCTTAGCATCGTAATAATCCTTTCTGAGAGAGAAGAGTATTTTTTTCTATCCATGGTGTGATAGTGAAATACTTTAAAAGCAGTTGAAGTGATTCACAGATGAAGTATAAACATATATTCTTTATGACTAAAAGTATCTGCAATAAATCTAAGCGATCTGAAATAACACATAAATAACAAAAAGCTGATAGAACTGTAGTTTTGAGAAGCTTCAGTTTAGATGATTCAACATGACCTCTCAAAGGAACGTGAAGAAAAAACAAAGATTTTACGAGAATGGACAGCAAAATATCCACACTAAGCAAAAGCCAGAGGCATTCCTATGCGCCTTTGGTCTCACGATATAGAACATGAGGTTAAACGTTGCTGCTGCTATTTCGATACATAAGTGCTTAATGACTTAAAACACTGTACCTTTTTAATCTTCTTGTTTTAAATTCTGAAAGAAATAGTAGTAGACAGTTTGACTGCACTGAAGAGGTGATGGGTTAGACGAGTAAAACCAACCAAAGCAATCAAAGTCGATCTTGAAGCTATCACGTCTGCTCGTCAAGGTAGTAGTAGTTGAGCCGATGACATCTCTGTTGCCAATCACTGATGTTTGGTCGGCCTATTGAAATATGCATACTACCAATAAAATGACGAAATAAATAACAGACAAAATGTATAAATAAATGAATGGATAAAAGAAGTATATATAAATATATATACATATTTTATGTATTATATATATATATATATATATATATATATATATATATATATATATATATATATAATAGATGAAAGGACCATTCTTCGACTAGAAAATCAGAAGTTGTTTATTTTTTTTGAAATTTTTGTATTTATTCACACATTTAATCACGAATTTTAGTTATGTATTAATGCATTTATTTATAATGATGTCATTCATCATCCTTCACACTGGACTAATCGGTCAATAATGCACTGCAACAGTTTAAATGTTTAAAGACCAACTGCTCTGTAAATTCCAAAGAACACCCTTTTTTTTTCGTCTTTAAACTGTGGCTTACAATTTTCTCCGATTAAGGGGTGTCCAAACTTTTGTCCAAAGAGAACTACATTCGAATTTAAAATAAGTGGGAGGCTCATTTTTAACAGTGACATGATACTGATAAAGAACCATTTGGCGGTCACACAGAGGAAACATCAATCAGTATTTAGGTATTAGCATCTGCAATTTCATTTTGTGGTCCAGCATCTCAGTGTACAGGCTTTAGTACCATGTGCTTTACGTCCTTAAATATTTCAAATTTTCATGCGTCATGTGTATGTTACACGGAATGTTATTAGCTAGCGGATGTGCATCAACCACGGCATTCCACGCATATCACTGCGTTGAAAAATCCGCTTGCATTTTACTTTTTTGTTGGAATACCAACGATATACCATCCGAGCATACGTGTTCATTGTACTTGAACAGTGTTTTATATGTTCGTAAATTCAGAATTAAAGATAGTTAATTCTGCTACTTAATGCAGGTGGTACTGGAACTTAACACCCGCCCTTAAATTAGGGAACTTTGCTGAAATCAGATATATTTTCACAAATTTAATCAAGAATATGAATAGTTGTGTGCTCAATATAAGAGTTAACATTTTCACGTTTACTTTTTTTTTTCCCATCCAACGTTTTCTCTCTTTTACTCCATTTTTAACAGCCTCTCTAAATCCAATACATTTCATCCCCAGCGTGTGGTGGCTTCAAAGCACTTCTCCGTGGTCAGACCAGTTGATCTGCTCACCCTCCTCCAGGTTTGTTTTAGAGAGCAAAAAAAAAAAGCAGAGGGGTGTGAGCGCACTCTCTCGCACGTTCACCTCCGCAAACCAACTGACGTTTTTTCCAAGCCTTCATTAGAAAGTCCCCATCATGGCGCTCAGTCCTCAGTATTTCCATCTCACTCTCCCATTCCACACTGTGCAGTCCTCTAGATGTACAATTTATCTTTTTGTTGCTTCTCTGCCGCTGACTCCATCTGTCAGTTACTTCGCCCTCTCCTTCCCTCTCCGGCGTGATTTACACTTTACTATCCCCGGCTACTTCAGCTGTCCTCGCTCTTCGCCTGACACTCCATCCCGGTATCATGCGCCTCACGTTTTTTTTTTTCATCCCACCGTCGTCTCTTTCCACCGATTCCACGGCAACCGCCTGCATCTGCCGTTTGTTTCAATGTCAACTGATGGATGCCAACTCCGGGCTGGGGGCCAGCCTTATTAACGCCCGCCGAGGGGCGCCACGCTGAGCCCAGAGGGGATGCTATTACCTCAAAAGATGGAGTCGAAGTTGAGGGTGGCTTGGGTGGTTTTCGCCGACACAACTCCAGCCTAGCCCTAGCGTCTTTCAGGGGTGGAATGTTTGCGAGGAGGGTCGGGGGAAGGAGGGCTTAGTGGGGGCGCTCCAAATGGTACACTGGAGTGCTCATTATGGCTCTGTAGGGACTGTCCTGTGGGGCATCGGCACCGTGGCTGCGAAGCTCATTACGCCAGGCGGGCCACCGCGCTCGAGGCGCCCGGCGCTAGCAGATATAAGAAAAGGGGAGGGTTCCCTAGATTACCCTTAATCAGAAGCACCTGTAGACAGTCAGCGCCTCCCTCCTCATCACCTTCCGTTAAGCCCCAGCCCTTCTCAATATTCAAGCCCCTTCCTCGCCGCTGTAATTATTGCAATTGCTTCACTCGACTTTCATTTCAGGGCTGGCGCTACGGCACAGCTTGCCTTCTAATGAGAAGCCCAGAACCGCCATCCAGGGGTGTTATTTATTTATTTCATTATCTATTCAACGCAGCACGTATGATGTCAATTATTTAAATTTGTGTGATTTTAGCGTGCGGCGCATCGCAAAAGTCCGCCCCGCTGCGCGTTATTGGCATTCGACTCCTGCTCCGGCGCCACTCGTGACGGTAGACGGAGAGTTAATTAGGTTTTAATGTGACAAGTGCAGCAAAGTGAGGGGTTGCGAGGCTCATCAAGGGGTATTGTATCACCGCGATTTTTGTCGGGGTTCAAGCGAAGAAACGCTAACAATAATTAAAAGCCCTCAATAAGATGGATTTGCGGGGAAATGTGTCGATCACAGATTTTTTTTTTGAAATCATGACGCGCCCCGGAGAACATTTCTAAGATTACAATCCGTGTTTCCGAGTATTTATGGTGGTCAGGAATATGTGTTGACTGCCACGTATTGATTTCCTGTTTTACCGCATGCATATAATCCATCTCTTCCCTAATGGCGACATAGATCTCAGCGCCGGAGCGAGCTTCGACGCACTACATGTGAACTCATGCATGCATTTGAAGAGTTTTAGCTGCTCTGAAGAATATACCACATGTTTCATAAGCTTTGGAGGCAAGTTTTCATGCATTTCTATATCATGATGCGACTCGGTTTAAAGTCAAGATCCAGGACACAGTGCAGCGACTCCCCTTGCCCTCAATCCTGACTAAACACCGTCGATATCGTGGTGTAATAACAATTAGAGCCAAGAGTTAATGGGTCATTCTACGAAACCGTCTGGTCCATTCCATGAGCACTTCAACGTTTGTTGAAATGTTTTTGAAAAGATCATAGCCGGTCATTTCGGTGTTTGGATAACTTAATGTTTGTTTCAGTGTCCTTTTAAAAATAAACTGTACTTTATTTATTTTAGAAAAGTTGTAAGTAGAATTAGCACCTAATTTATTCATAAAAATTCTTAAATTTTGAACAAAAAACAAATTCTATCTTTAAATTATGCCTTTTAATACTTCACTATGTGTCTTAAAGGTTGAATTATGGCTGTTACAAATAATCATTTTCTTTAAATTACTTCACAGGCAGCAGATTACATGACTCAAATGTTTGCAGGAGCCTGGGTCTCAACCAGGTAAAATCCCAATGATTTTTATTAATAATTTACTCTCACTACCTTTTTTTTCCTTTTCCATTTTTGGTGTCCTTGCTACTTTATAGCAGTTTTAATTCTCTTCACAATCTGTAACACCTTTTTTTTTTAATTGTATTCATACATTATGTCTTGAATGGACAGCATTTTATTTTAGAAGTTTGTAATGATTTAAGTTAATCTTTATAATAAAAAAATGTAGGTCACATTAAAAAACCTGGATGTGTACAACTAATAGATTATTTGGATGGATGGATACAGTTAATCGATGGATGGATGGATGGATACAGTTGATAGATAGATGGTAGGATACAATAGATAGATAGATAGATGTAGTATATAAATGGATTGATGCAGTATAAAGATGGATCGATGCAGTATATAAATGGATCGATGCAGTATATAGATGGATAGATATAGTATATAGATGGATGGATAAAGTATATCGATATATTGATGCGGTATATAGATGGATGGATGCAGTATATAGATGGATGGATGGATCCATGCAGTATATATATGGATCGATGCAGTATATAGATGGATTGATGCAGTATATATATAGATAGATATAGTATATAGATGGATGGATAAAGTATATCGATATATTGATGCGGTATATAGATGGATAGATGGATGGATGCAGTATATAGATGGATGGATGGATCCATGCAGTATATATATGGATCGATGCAGTATATAGATGGATTGATGCAGTATATAGATGGATGGATGCAGTATATAGATGGATGGATGCAGTATATAGATGGATCTATGCAGTATATAGATGAATCGGTGCAGTATATAGATGGATGGATGCAGTATATAGATGGATGGATGCAGTATATAGATGGATCAGTGCAGTATATAGATGGATCTATGCAGTATATAGATGGATTGATTCAGTATATAAATGGATCCATGCAGTATATAGATGGATTGATGCAGTATATAGATGGATCGATGTAGTATATAAATGGATCGATGCAGTATATAGATGGATCAATGCAGTATATGGATGGATCGATGCAGTATATAGATGGATCTATGCAGTATATAGATGGATTGATGCAGTATATAGATGGATCGATGCAGTATATAGATGGATCAATGCAGTATATAGATGGATCGATGCAGTATATAGATGGATCGATGCAGTAAATAAATGGATTGATGCAGTATATAGATGGATTGATGCAGTATATAGATGGATCGATGCAGTAAATAAATGGATGGATGCAGTATATAGATGGATGGATGCAGTATATAGATGGATGGATGCAGTATATAGACAGATAGATGCAGTATATAGATGGATGGATGCAGTATATAGATGGATGGATGCAGTATATAGATGGATGGATGCAGTATATAGATGGATGGATGCAGTATATAGATAAATTGATGCAGTATATAGACAGATAGATGCAGTATATATATGGATGGATGCAGTATATAGATGGATGGATGCAGTATATAGATGGATGGATGCAGTATATAGATGGATGGATGCAGTATATAGATGGATCGATGCAGTATATAGACAGATAGATGCAGTATATATAAGGATATCACAGGAACCTTCCCTGTTTTATCTATAATTCCTAACAAATCCACTTCCTATGATTCCCACGTTGTTGCGTAGCCTCAGTGAAGATGGTTCCACTTGTTAGAGAATAAAACATCAGAGTTGTTAAAGGTCCACTCCAGCACTGTTTTGCACATTAATGTGAGGGGCTGTCAATTGCTGTGGCAAAAGTTTGTTTCAAAAAAAAAAAAACTCAAAAAAAAAATGACAAAACAAACAAGCGTGAACTTTGAAGTCACTTGGAATGCTCCGTCTCTTTCATGTGTTGCAGTGGGGATTAATAAAAAAAACACAAGCGCGATGTGATGTGCATGACTGAACCACTTTTGCGAGTCTCCCCTTTTCTTGCACATCTCCCTTCAGGTTCCATGGTGTTCTTTGAAACCAGCTGTCAAGCCTCAGCATGTGCAGGCGGCATACAAAGAGTTCATCCCCAACACGCGCTTGATTTTATTTGTTTTTTTTAACTTTGGAATAAATATTTGGCTTTTTGTTTACTCTGCGCTGCGTGTGTTCGAAAATGGCAATTCTTCAAAAACAAAAAAATAAATGATGAGATAGTTGAAGATGTATTTGAATGGATATCAAGCTTTGCGTTGATATGGCTAAGAAAACTTTGACGGTTTCCATTAAATACTAAATCCTTGTGTGTCAATCTCGAGGCCTGAGGGACAAATTCTTAATGTGTCTAAGAAATCTTAGAAGACATATTGTTGTTTGAAAAACAATCTATTGATAAAATAGATAATTCTAAAAATCAAATTTCACTCATTTTCTACTCACCCTGATGTCGACTAAGGGTTGGGATTATTTTTAGAGTAATCTGTTTCTTTTGCAGTTTTAGATACAAATGTATGTTCGTGCTAATGTAGCAACTGATGCTAACTTATCTTCGTCTTCATCCAAAAAGACACTTAAAAAACATCCAAATACCTGAATACTGCTCAAATGTAAAGTCTATCTTGTATTGAAGCGTCAACATGAGAAATTGTTTAGAAAAAAAACTTAAATAAAGTCTATATTTAAAGATTGTTTTTAGCAGAAGTTGCTAGGCTAGCTGCTAAGCTAGGAGCGTAAACAAAGCAAAGAGACGTCACAAACTAACTTCTGCTGAAACAAACTTTGTATAATTTAAGTTTGACTTTGTTTATTTTAAAGATTTATGCTGATGGCCAAGCAGATAACCTAGTAGCGTCTCATAAAAACAAGCATAAAATATAAACTTATTTAATTTTTTTCTGAACAATTACTCATCTTGAGGCTTCAATACAAGACGGATGTTACAGACGGGCAGTATTAGGAGGTATTTGGATGTTTTTAAGTGTCTTTTTAGACGAAGATGAAGACAACTGAGCTCCAGTCGCTACATTAAAATGCACAAAAATTTCTTTCTATAACAGATTACTCTGAAAATAATCCCAACTCTCGGTCAACATGAGAGTGAGTAGAAAATGAGTGTAATTACCATCACTTTAATAGTATATATTAACTTAAATTCCAATAATTAATTAATAAATATCATTTGGGAATAAAAGGGCCAAAAGTAAACTAAAAAAACAACAACTAGAAAAGTACAGAATTTGCTTATAAATAAATCTTAATAATAGTAGTTTTTTCGGTTTTTACATCAAATATTTATTATTATTATTATTCTTTCTTAGTCTTCAATCGGCAAGTACAAAGTACAAACATATATATCTCCTTCTTCACACTTTTTAATTTAGTTTTATAGTAAGTACAAACCATTGAAACGGTAAAGTATTATTGAAAACTGTTCCAATATGTGTTCATGGATTTTTTTTTTTTCATGAATGATTAACATCAGTACAGGAAAATGAAAGCTTTACTCTCCATATGTACAACTTAAACTGATAATTAGTTACAGTTTTAATCGCATTCTTTTTTTCATCTTTAATGGACGAAAAGAAAAATCCTATCGCGTTAACACCTCTTAAGAGCTTTCTCAATGAAATTAAAAATACATTTTTAGGTGCATTAGGGGACATTTTTGGGTTATTACACTGTTTTTTTTTTCTTTAAATATTTGTTTTTGCATAGTGATTAGATATGAGGAAACACAGAGGATCCATTATTGTAATTAACAGCATCTTGTTATTAGTAATCAACAAAACGAGTCATCGCCTCAAAACGAATCCCTTTCGTCGGCACAAGAGAAGAAAAAAGAAAGTTTTGTCACTAATCATTGCACCATGGCCTCATTATTTCAGCTTGATGAGCTGCCACACCTGACAGAAACACGACGCAGATAACAAAAACAAGACTGGTGTTCTTAGACTGATCAACGCATTCCCAGGGTGCACCAGTACACAGGCTGGCGTCACGAGCATTCATGCCGCCGCCGCCGCAGGAAAATAGAAGACAAATCAACAACAAAGACGCTTCGCCAACTGATATAAAACCGAGGGGGGGGGGGGTGGGGGGGCATCCACCAAACAATTAATCTGGAGAAGTTTTCGCTGATGAAATGTGACTGACATGTCTTTTCTGGACCCAAAAACAGGTGAAAAATAATTCTTTAAAAGTCAAGCTCCGTCGTGGCCATGAAATCGATCTAAAAGACCCCCCCCCCCCACCCCACCCATTAGTAATATTTAATTCTGTTTGTACTCGTGCCGCTCAAAAAGCTAAAAGCTAAGAGCTCCTGACAGAGTTACTGCAGTGGAAATTGTCATAATTTTTTTTTCCTGCTTTACAAGATGATGGATCACATTCATCAGCGCGACGCCTCTAATCTAATCTGGTGCTGTCCTCATCAAACCTCCCTCAAAGGAGGTGCGCTGATCTCACATCACTAAATATGTCCTTGTTTTCTTTTCCTTTTTACGGCCGTGATCAAAGACAAAAGAGCTGATGTAGGAACAGCAGGGAACACTTTCTAAACGACGGACCGGGTTCCTGGTGCGGCTTTTTTTTATGGGGCGACGCTGAAACGAAAACCTCAGCCTAGGAACGAGTCCTGGGATGATATCGTGGAGTTTTTCGTCTCAACGACGAGGCGGATGGTGGCGTCTTCCTCTTCTTCGGGTGCATTTGTTTTCATTAGACGGGATCGGTCAGCAGTTCCGCGCCCTCGGAGCTCGACCGTTGTCGCCCCATTAAAGGCTCCTCGGCAAATAAATGATATATTTGATCTTAAATATTCCACATTCTCGCGCATCTCGGCAATTAGTGCCAGACGGAGTATCTTATTACTTAATGCATTAAAAATGTAGCGCCGAAGCGTGTACTTCGTGGAGGACTCCACCAATCGGGCGAGGTCGTGTCATTATTCATGAAGTCGCCGGTGAGATATGGAAGTCTGAGGATGTGAGAAATCGAGCTTCGTTACGGTATTTAAAAGTAAAATACGATCGGGTTCATGGTGCGTGTTTTGTGTGGGATGCAAGAGCGGAAGACGTGGAAACTACCAAAGGGAAGTCAAGAGACTTTGATTTCATATTATAGATTAAGTCATGATGTTAGTTCAAAACTTAACCTCTGTATATTTTACTATCACACCATATGGAGGTTTCACAGTAACGTGTAGGAGGTAATTTGTACAAATGTTATTGAAATAACAAATATTTTCTCTTTTTATTATAACTTTTATTATTATGATGATTCTTTTTCATGTTTTTTTTCAAGGTCTGGTTTGTATTTGGCACAATTTAATGTATTTGAAAGGCAATTTTAATGGTATTTTAATGCCAAAAGTATGAAAGTATATCAGTGTCATCCGAATGTTAAATGTTTAACATTTAAAAAACATTCTTTCTATTGAAATATATATTTAAATATATGTATTTTAAGCATTTATCATTTTTGAATGGTAACAAAGTTGAAAGGTTAAATTTGTTTTATTCAACAATTTAATTAATTAATTTATGGAAATGTTATACTTTTATTGAATAACTAATATAATTATTATTATATGGTTTTATTTGTCAATTGGTGGAAAGTTCTATTGAATTTTTTAAAAAGTTACAAATTAAAAAGCAAATGTTAAAATTTAGTAAATTATTTTGAATACTGAATCATTGGAATAGTGACTAAATTATTTGAATAACAAAATTAAACTCTATTTCTAAAACAAATCTTTCATTAAAAAAAAATGTTGACAAAAACAACATTTGAATTAAAAAATAATCAATATTCTTATGGCATGGACATTCAAAAGTTCGAACAAACACAAGTGTGAAAAAATATATTAGCAAAATATATACATTTTTAAACTCTGAAATACAATATCAAAGTTTCATTCGTATCATTCGTTTTTTTAAATAATAAATTCATATTTTAAACAAATTTAATTTTAAATTCTGCACCTCCACTACAGTAGATGGCGCTGAAGAGCTAAGCTCCAGGGATTTTCATTTTGGTTTTAAATAAGTAATACATTTTTGACTTAATTTATATATATATATTTTTTTTTTATTAGTTTTAAAATATGTCGCAATATTGTTATAGATCATGATACGATCTTTTCTCATCATGAGGTTCAAATGAATCCTGAGGCACTTCTTTGTTTACCAAACCTGCTTTTGTCCCTCAAGTAAATAAATAGAGTAAAAAAACAATATTTACTCATAAATAATAAAACAACATTTAATCAGACGATGCATTTCACTGTCAAACCTGAACGTGCAACAACAACAACAACAACAGCCTTTAAAAAAAAAGTCATTTTTAGAAATCGCTTCATGATATAAGGTAAGGTAAGGTAAGGTAAGGTAAGGTAAGGTAAGGTAAGGTAAGGTAAGGTAAGGTAAAACATCCCTTGTGAGAATCATAGTTTTGAAAATGAATAAACGTCACGTTTGATTCAGACGTTTTCATTAAGAAGCCGCCGTAGACGTTGAGGTTGGTTCGGGGGGCGCGGGGGGGAAGGCTGGTCCAGACGGGGGTGTGTGAGTAAGCAAGGGGTGTGGGGGGGAGAAAACACTTTAATTTGGGTCATCTCCCAGTCTGCACGGGGTCGCAGAGGAGCCCCCTCTGCAGCTAATCTAAAAACACATATGTTGTTCTGGGTACCCACCTGAATTAATTGCCCTAATTATTTCCATCACGGGACGGATGGGGGGGCGACGGCGGGCGGGGGGGTGGACGACTGGAACATGATGTAAAGTGGTGAGGCTTGTCTTTCCCACTAAGACGTATTGCGTCGCCTCTCAATTATTGGAAGAGCTGGTGGAGGTGACCTGTCAACATGACAGGGTTTCCCTTAATTGCTCTAAAAGGGGAAACGTGTTCATGTGGATGGCGGGGGGGCGACGGGGGGCGGGCGGGGGGGCGGCGTCGGCTTCTCGTCTGCAGTCGTGCATCGGCGTCCGATCTGGTTAAATTCTCGGTAAACACCGACGCAAGTATTTTAAAAGGTATCAGAAAAATACACTCACCTGTCTGGTTGAAAACATTTGGAATCGACTACATTTTAAGAAGCGCTCGAGGGTTTTTTGAATAATTCACAAGATTTCAAAGGTTTGTTTGGCAAAAAAATAAAATGTTTCTAATCTTCCTACATAAGCAGCTCAGTAGATGATACAAAACTGAAGTTTTTTCCGTCATTCCATGTAGAGGTTTCTCAGGAAAGAGGTATTTGTAGTGATGTGTTGATGAAGCTTCATGAAACAGTGTCATTATCTTCAGAGTCCACTAGATGGCGTCTCTGCACTATTTTCCTTTGTTTTGAACAACTGTTCTAATGAAACATAATTTTTAAACTGATGGCACCACCTACTGACCTCTGAACAACATGACACTGTTTCATGAAGCTTCATCAACACAACATTAGTTATTTGTACAATAAATAAATACATTAAAATAATACATAGTAACTTATTCCTATCCTTTTAATTTTGATGATGATTTCAATTTATTTCCATGGCAAAAGTATGGAAGTATACCAGTGTCATCTGAATTTTGAATGTTTAAATTTAACTTTAAAACATATAATCTTTTTTTATTTTTTACTAAAATATTGTTTTTTAAGCATTTTCATTATTTTTGAAAGGTATCAATGTTGAAAAGTTAAATTTAGCTTTTGGCTGGTGAAGCTTCATGAAACAGTGTCATTATGTTCAGAGTCCACTAGATGGCGTCTCTGCATTATTTTCCTTTGTTTTGAACAACTGTTCTAATGAAACATCATTTTTTAAACTGATGGCGCCACCTACTGACCTCAGAACAAAATGACACTGTTTCTGGAAGCTTCATGAAACAGTGTCATTATCTTTAGAGTCCACTAGATGGCTTTTCTTCAATATTTTCTTTTGTTTTGAACAACTGTTCTAATGAAACATCATTTTTTAAACTAATGGCGCCACTTACTGATATCTGAACAACATGACACTGTTTCTGGAAGCTTCATGAAACAGTGTCATTATCTTTACAGTCCACTAGATGGCTTTTCTTCAATATTTTATTTTGTTTTGAACAACTGTTCTAATGAAACATCATTTTTTTAAACTGATGGCATCACCTACTGACCTCTGAACAACATGAAACTGTTTCTGGAAGCTTCATGAAACAGTGTCATTATCTTCAGAGTCCACTAGATGGCTTTTCTTCAATATTTTCTTTTGTTTTGAACAACTGTTCTAATGAAACATCATTTTTTAAACTGATGGCGCCACCTACTGACCTCTAAACAACATGACGCTGTTTCGTGAAGCTTCATGAAACAGTGTCATTATCTTCAGAGTCTACTAGATGGCTTTTCTTCACTATTTTCCTTTGTTTTGAACAACTGTTCTAATGAAACATATTTTTTAAACTGATGGCGCCACCTACTGACCTCTGAACAACATGACACTGTTTCGTGAAGCTTCATGAAACAGTGTCATTATCTTCAGAGACCACTAGATGGCTTTTCTTCACTATTTTCCTTGTTTTGAACAACTGTTCTAATGAAACATATTTTTTAAACTGATGGCGCCACCTACTGACCTCTGAACAACATGACACTGTTTCGTGAAGCTTCATGAAACAGTGTCATTATCTCCAGAGTCCACTAGATGGCATCTCTGCACTATTTTTCTTTGTTTTGCACAACTGTTCTAATGAAACATATTTTTTAAACTGATGGCGCCACCTACTGACCTCTGAACAACATGACACTGTTTCATGAAGCTTCATCAACACATTACTGCTTAAAAGTTGTTATAATAACGCAACTATGATTGACTGAAGGTTTGATCTAGTAGCTCGGTACTCGTCTGGTATTGTCTTACTATTATACTACAATTTCCCATTAAAATATATGAAAAAAATCAAAAAATTAAATGAAAATTATTTCGGAATTATTTGAATGAAACATTTAAAACAAATCGTTCATATACATGTATTTTTTTCATTTGATTCATCACCAAAAATAACCTTTCCAACATGTAAAAAAGGTAAACCGCCTGAATCCAAACACCTTGTTATCTTGCTACATGAGCAGCACAATGGAAGAGACCTGCGAGCCGAGGCAGATGCCGGAAACGCGTTACCACACTTAATCCGTTTCACTTTATATCTAACTAGTTATGCTAATAGGATTTCAACTCAATTTATTCAAGTGCTGATCAATGGCAGGCAATCTCAGTCCTTCATGCATTATGTATTTTAATGGGACTCACTTGCTTTATAGCGGAACAGTTAAAGGTTAACAGTCCCGATAGGTGCGACTCCCTGAAGACTAATCTGAACTTCAAACACACTTTTCGTTTTTTTTTTTCCCGAAGACATACATGGGAAAAGTTGTTTTTTTATCGCCGCGTTCATTGGGAGCAGGAAAGCAATTTACTACCTCACATCTTTCTCTCCTTTAATGAGACCATAAATGACCAGCCTGAGTAAGAAGTGATGCAGAAGATGAGCAAAATAGATGTTGGAAATGATGGTGGAGTCACGAGGGGCTTGAAATGAGCCGCGGAAAAAAACCTCAACCCCCCCGAGCAAGACGAAAAAAAAATGAAGCGATATTATTTTGTTCATCAGGAATATATACGTATCATAATATATACAGTACCAGGCGAAGTACTTGTCGTTACACAGGGTTTTTATTAAGATACAAAACATATTTTAAATGAAAATGTGTTTTAGTTAAAAATATTTTTTCTACTTTTAACATACTTCATGGATTTAAAATGGTGCTAGCGTTGTTTTTTAGCCGAAAAATTCTACAAAAGCGGCTAAAAGAAGGCCAATAATTTAGAGGACTTTTATAGTTCTTATTTAGTTACAACCTTCCTTGGAATGAGACAAAGTTGTTGAAATTTGCGGATGAATAAAAACAAAAATTAATCATGGACACAGAGCAATTCACGGCGGCCATTTTGAGCCCAATGAGAGATCTGAAGGACCCCAGTAATCCCTGTTGTTAGAATATTATTTTCAAATATTTTGCTAAAATGTTTTGCTCCAACTAAATGGTTGATGTTTATCTTAATCTAAATGGAAATTACCAATAATTTATTTATTCAATGAATTTCATTTAAAATCAATCATCTTAGAAAGTGTTCTTTTTAATCAGAATTAGTTTTTGGTGAATATGTTTTTGTATAACTTTAAAAATAACTTTATAAATAGCTGTTGGAAAATGCAGTACTGCTTGAATCTTGCAGATACAAATTAGAAAAAGACCTGAGAGATGTCCACAAAAAAACGTATTTTCTTGACTCACAACAAACGCAAACAAAATTAACAAAAATTTAAGAAAAGTAAACATGAAGCGAGATTGGAATAAACAGACATTCGATGTAGTTTCATCCATTTTTTCTTAACCACGGCAGCAATTCAGTGTTGAATTGATGAAAAGTAGTGATGTGTTGATGAAGCTTCATGAAACAGTGTCATTATCTTCAGAGTCCACTAGATGGCGTCTCTGCATTATTTTATTTCATTGTAAACAACTGTTCTAATGAAACATCACATCCTTTTTAAACTGATGGCGCCACCTACTGGCCTCTTAACAACATGACACTGTTTCATGAAGCTTCATCAGCCTATAGCTTATTAACTTTTCAACATTGAAGACGATAAACTGGCATTTGACATAAAATCCTTGGATTATTATTATTACGAATGAGTCAAACTCATAAAATATATTTAAATTAAAAATACTTTTATTTTAATAAAGGTTTCATAAATCACAAATAATGATGCTTTCACTGTAAAACATATATGCCATAATGCATAGCATATTTAAAAACATCAATTGAGTTCAAAGATAATACACTTAATTATAAATATAAACATGTATTGAGAAGTAAATTGGGAAATTAATATGTTTAAAATCCTAAATGGAACCTTTTATCCGGCTCTAAATAAACACGAACAACCAAATGAATGTGAATCCCCTAAATTAGACACAAGGATCTTCAGCTTTTGATGGTTAAATGTGGACGAAAACTAAGGCTTCACTCAGGGCCGCTTATCTTTCCACCAACTGCCACTCCTCGCTCAATAAAACCGGCGCTATTCCCGGCTGGAGAGTCCTTTTTGGACCGTTTGAGGACTGTTAGGTAAAAAGGCCCTCTAGTAACTTCTAAATCTGGACGTGGAAAACAGAAGGCGTTAGAGACATCCTGCGAGGGGACAATTCACACTTTTCACCTTATTGTCTTCTCAATCTTCGCCATTAGCCCGTGGCTTTCTTGGGAAAATGACACTGAGCTGCCCAGGAATGGACTTATTATTCAAACCCCGTCTGCAGAAGGGAAGGACCTTTTTTGTTTTTTTTTGAAGGAGGCACAAAAAAAAATAGAGAGGAAGTTCTGTAGAAGCAAATTGGAAATAAACGTTTACAAAAAAGGGGCTCATTAAAGTCAAGAATTGGTTTTATTCACTGTGGATAATAAGTACACATGTACGGGTCAAACATTGCAGATTAATGCGAACACATTAAACTATTACCATGCTGTCGTTGTTTAAGTGTCACGTGGATGAAAGTGGATTAATGGTAAGATGTACGAGCGCTTGGGGAACGAGGGTATTCGGTTGTGTTGAGTGGAGGCTTAAAACTGTCAGAAAATCACTTACTCGACAAAAGATTCCAGTCAGACAACATGACGTAGAACCTGTGAAGAAGCACTTGCCATCGACACAGCCTGTACCGGGGGCCGGTCGTTTTTTAACTGGCGCCATCAGTCTCCTTCAGGTAATGCAATTAGATGCCACTAATATCTTGGGATGCTCTTCAAATTGCAAATGCACTTTTCCTAAATAGCATGCACGGTAATAACCAGTGACAGCACTCAAGGAGCCCGGGATTGAAAAAGGCTTTCGGCGGTGATTGGTAGAAGAAATTGCTCGCATAAAATACTCCCACTGATCAAATTCATGAACTTTAAACAGAAGTCCAAATTTGCGCTTCGCTTGTTTGCCTGTTGCCAGGCAACCATAAGGTTAAATCATGAATGCTAATTCCCTCAGAAAGGTTCGAGCGATGTCGAGGTGCCATCAGTTTTGTCTTTTTTTTTGCCGACGGATCAGGAATGCGGTTTTGAAACCACCCCCCTGCTGAATTGTCTTTTAATTTAAACTTAATTTAATCCAGCCTTTCCCTTATGGGATTATAAAAGACATGATGCCACAGTATCTAGAAATGTTTCCATCCTCATGCAAACCATCTGCAGTAGCTTGCAGGTAGCTTGAGGGAATCTGTGGGATGTCAGAACTCAGTAGGCAATTATCTCCCCCTCTTGTACCAGTCAAAACTTTTCCGCGGAGAAACAAAGAGAGCAACCTTGCTAAACACACATACAAACATGCATCTGCTTACGTTCAGTCGGGCTAATGCCATAGGGCTGCATACATTAGCAGTATCTCCTCACAAGTTCATCTAGTCGCCGTAATCTAAGGATACATCAACACACTTGACGGATTAGCTTGAAAATCAAAGCGCGCACTGTAATCTAACACAACGGTGCTGATCTTGCGCCGCGATAGCGACGCCAGGAGAGGAACATCAAGGGGAGAGAGGTAGAAAAGGATTCCTGCTTCCGATATTCAACTCAAAATCACTGTCGGGGCGAATCACTCAATGGATGAAACCCTCCTGCAATATGACTTGGCCGGGTCTAGTGCACACATATCTCATTACAGTCGTCTGTGCCCGGACAAAAGTTATGAACGATTTCATGCCATATGAGATTTTCTGGAGATGGTGATAATCTTTGAGATGAATATTAAAGAATATGTTGTGAGGAAGGTGGAGATGACACGTTTGTGGTCCTGGTACTCTTTGTCTTTTTTTGGTGAAGATCACCTGCCTCTTTTTTTGGCATTGGTCGGAGCTCTCTTGGGATTATTATAATAATCTGTTCATTTTAATGTAGCGTCTGATGCTAATTTATCTTCATCTTCGTCCAAAAAGACACTTAAAACAATCCAAATACCTCCATACTCCTCGTCTGTAACGTCCCTCTTGTTGTTGACTTTTCAACAAGTGGAACTGTTCCCAAAAAAACATAAACAAGTCCATATTTTAAGTTTGTTTGTAGCAGAAGCTAAAAGGCTTAAATGCTACACAGACAGGGTAAATATCACGATAGCTTTTCAGTCTACTGTCTACACTAAGAGCTCTCACCATAGTTTTTTTGGACGAATATGAAGACGACGCCAACTAAGGGCCGGTCGCTAGATTTTTGCCTATTATTCAAGAAAGGATCTGATTAATCCCAAAATAAATAATCCTAACCCTTAGTTGAGGGGGTGTAGAAAACAAGGGAAATGTAATTTTCGTTATTTTAAAGTCAACATTGTAAATAAATAAAACTGGAATCCCCTTTTGATTCCGTTAGAGTTTGGGATAGTTGCATCCAGAGTTTTTCTTTTTTTAATAAGCTGTATTTTGCCATCTATCCTTTACTTTCTATTTGTCTGACTGAAGATGACTTTATAGATGAGAACAGATATGATGAACTTTATTTGACGCAAGTATTCCGGATCAAAGCATTACCAGAGTCAAATACTTCATAGTAACTTCAAACCTTCTCTTACAGTAAACCGGGCATCGAGCGACTTTGTGGGACCACTTAGTGAGAACAAACCTTTCTTTGATGACGCAAGAAGGTGACGGACAGCCGCCATTAGTAACCACAGGGGAAGTTGAAACTTGTACACAGCAATAAAATGCGGAGGATAATTGAGAATGATTAGGGAAATTAAAGTGACTTTCTTGGGCTGCTGTCATGTGGTCCTCCTTTGGTATTGTGATCCTCATATTGTGGCGAGTCCCGTAAAGCGTTGCCACGCCGAGTCGTACCCACTCCTTCCTAGGGTTGTCAAAACTATTGATACTTAAATGTTACATCTGGTTACTCATTTTCAAAAGGATGAACTGGTACTAACTGTGTTGATTAGTGTCATTTAGAAATCTAATATTTTCCTGAGTTTTGGTATAAAGTTAAAAATGTTAGTATTGTGACAAACCCACTCCTACCTGACCTACTCCCTTACATTTATTCTCTCCATCTCCTTATACATCACATCCATGAAGCTGTTTTATTCGCTTTCATGCTCCCTCCATCCACAACGATCCTCATCCAACATGGCCTTTTTTTTTTCTTTCATACCCACGTGTACCTTCTTTTCCAATCTTCTCCACATGAGCTGTCCTCCCGACTTACTCTTTATTTTGCGAGCTTGCCTTTCTTCTCTGCCACTTCTGACTCTGCTCCCTGTCTTTTCGTCTCATCATGGCAGGTCTCACTACAGCCTTATAAAGCTCTCTTTTATCTCGAAGGACACAAAAGGTCACATGAAAGACCGAACATTTGGAGTTTCTCAGTCAAAGACGTCTGAGCGAAGGGTAGTAGTTCCTGATGGAACCGTTACCATCAGGACTTTTACTTTCTTCCCTTTTCCCTACTAAAAGTAAGTATGTCTGGGATTTTTTACTTGGCCTGCCCCAGGCACATGTAAATGACTTTGCCACTTGATGTTTGAAGGAGGTAAAAGGGAGGCAAAAAAATCCCTAAGTGCAAAAATCAGACAGACAAGAAGCAAGATTTTTCACTTTGCTGCCGATGACATATGCTGCCTTTTTTGTTTCCCTTTTTAAGTCGTCAAGGACACCAAGTTTGGAGAAACATTAAGATTCTGAGCGTTCGCGATGTGTTGAGTAGTTTGAGGTTTACGCGTCATAAAAAAAGGTTTAAGCAAAGAAATAATATTAAAGTGAGCTCATATGTAACGCTCTAGAATTCAATAGGTTTCTAAAGAACTTTATACAATACTAGAAATAATATTATTTATTTATTATAATTACAATGATCTTATAATATTATTTTCTTAAAATGTATTATAACAACATTGTCCACATGATCCATATTATATCAAGTTGTATCTGAATCTTGGGTATTAGTATTAAAAAGTAAAGTGAGGTATGCAGGTCAATGATTTATTAATTCTCAATGCGAAAATGTATAGATTAAAATCTACATTACTGCGATTATATATACCATGATTAAAGGCTGAACTTACAGCGTCTTTAGAAAAGTGTCCACATGGGGAAGACAGGAAGTCACACACAAAATCAAAAGGAACTGACCTTTATAGAATTAAAAAAAAACACTTACAGGTTGATGTGTTGTTTAAAAATGAAGAGTATTAAGACTATTGTCTATGTTTCATTACAGAAACACTAGGACATCAAGTCATCGTAACGCAACAATTTTTTAACGCAACAGCAAGCCCGTATTTCGGGTTCCTCCAGTCATGAGCCGCACTTTATTTAAGAATTCTCGCTTAATTTTGCAGTAACTTTCCTAAATGCCGTTCAGATATAGGTTTTTAAATGAAGAGCTTTCAATCAGCTGCTTCTGACATGAAATTCTTCATTCATGTTTAAATGTTTTTTATATAATTATTTATTTTTGGTTATGATTCACTATTGTAAGTCATAGGTATTGATTGTTTAAAAAAAAAAGAGATTTTTACCCCGTTTATAGGTTTCAAATCATTTAAATGGAAAGTTTAAGATTTAAAAAATGTAAATATCATAATATTTAAACATAGAGTTTTAAAGAAATTGATCATTAAAAATCACATTTTGAGCTGCGACTCATATTTCATTGTCAAAGAGGACAGGTTTACGATGCTATAAATGGTATAGACGTGAGGTCATCAGTCTTATAAATGGTTTAAATTGACAATAAAAATGTCAATTTTGCTTCATGGCACTCAAATCTCACTCTGATTTCCTTTTTTTTTTTTACTTGATATAATAAAAAATTCATGTTGGCAAACGTCGCCTCTGCCTGATTTTTCTTGAGATCTTGAGGAGGTTTCAAACCTTCTCCAACATGGATCAGGAGCAGTAAATCACATTTGAAAGACAATACCAAAAGACCAATACACCTGCGTCATGCTGAGTGTTCACCTTTCATATTCGCAACAAAGCATTTCCTGTGATTGTGTTTCTCTGAACTGTTTACAAGGATGGGTTTGTTGGCCAGGCTAGCCGAGCATAACTAGCTTAAAATAATGTTTTTTTTAAACGAAAATCATAATTTCAGTGAATAAAAACCAGGAATATGTCAACATTTTCACCAAGTAAAGTCAGATCCTCTAATTCCCCGTCCAAGCGTCATAACTGGACACCCCTGGCAATCACTCCGCATCTAAAAATAGTGAGTCCCAATGGCTTCTCTTGGAGAGAAAAAAATAAATAAAAGCACAGACTTCATTATTTCATTCCTCTCTGATTTACATTTACACCAGAGAGAAAGTAATTTTCGCCGAAGCCTCATGAATGAGGCAGAGAGCTGCATGCTGATCCCCGGCATAATACAGACGCACAAAAACAAGCAAGAGACCCACTCCACGCACGCCATCCTCAGGAGGCAGGCATGATCTTATGTTCTCCATGTTTTCCCCAAAGCAGTCAGGCGTGGATACATGGTGTCACTGAGACCCAGACTACAATCCTCGCCCTTTTCCAGTCGCACTGCTGAATAATTAATGGATTGCCAAATTACATTTCATTTAATACAATTCATGAGTGATGATTCGCCTGAATAAATACAAGAATGTGATTAAAATAGTAAAAAAAATGGATATATAACACTAATCATGTTATAAAAGATACAGAAAAATACTTGTCAATAAGAATGATGAAGACGTATTTTCTCTGGAGCCACAAACAACTTATCAATGACACACATTTGCATCGAGCGAAAGAATCCGTAAAAAAAAAATTCCCAAAGGATTACGAGACATTTGTCGATTTCCAGCCGCCAGTGGGGGTCAAACTAATGTGGTGTGTCTGCGTGACCTTAATCACTTCTAGGTTCATTCAAGCTTGGATTTCACTTGTGCGCCTTATTTCAGGTCACTGACTTAAAGTCAAAGTAGGGCGCAATCATTATCTGAGGGAGCACAACACAATCATCCACACAATATAATAAGGTCGGCGCGATTCACCAAAGTGCCGCACGTTACCTCTGGGCTGCAGGATGGATATTTCTTCCCGGGCAACGTCTGTCGAGATGTGCGAACCAGAGATAACACATGCAAACAACCTTTTGTGGAGGATGCAACTGTCCTCTGTAGACTTTCCCAACACAACGAAAATAGAAATCATGTAGACCCAATTATATCCGGGTCTGGAAAAGGTCTCTGCCAATTCCTGGAATACATGATTTTCTTTTCGGCAGGTACAAAAAGGTGCAGCAAAAAAAAAGACTGAAGGAAGAAGATTTTTGCTCTGAAATGAACAGATAACAGTGAATTGAATTATTATAAAAACAATTTGTCAATTTATTCAGGAAACTTATTTTCAAGTCGTTGGTAGACTTTCACCTATTCTTAGTACATGTTCTAAATATATGTGTACTTTTAACATGATATATATTTTTTTATTGTTTTTTTTCTACAATGATTTGGTTGAGAAATGTTGTCAGAAGAAAAATGTCTTACTTTTTATTTACAGCTGTTATTGTTTCATGTTTTTTATATATGGCTGCATATGTTTCACCCTGGAACTGTGTGGGGGAAAAACACGTCCTTCTTTAGTATAAAATGTTGTTGTCCGGCAAGAAAGCAATATAGTAATCCGGATTCAGGTGTGTATCAACTTCTTTTGTCTTTTTTTATAAATTAAATTGGAACTAAAAATAGTA
Source organism: Callionymus lyra (assembly GCF_982586985.1). NCBI lineage: Eukaryota > Metazoa > Chordata > Actinopteri > Syngnathiformes > Callionymidae > Callionymus > Callionymus lyra. Next base: position 22,319,648 of record NC_141826.1, on the reverse strand, counting down.
AAGAGACAATAATAAAACAAAAAACAGAAAGAATAAACTCATCAATGAAATATTATTTAAACTATTTGCAGTTTACTACATATAATTGTCAAAAATGTCAGTCAATGAGGAAAAAAATGTGAAACAAAACTGCCCAACGATCAATCTAACCTCTTCCCCACATTGAATTTATCTCGCCCCCTCTCAGTGAACTCAAAACTTTGTGTGTTTAGCAGATTTTTCCTTAAGCTGGTTGAAGACACTCAAATGATTTTGATTTTATTTTTCATTTTTATTTTTTAAATCACACATTAACCAGGAATTGCAGTGAGAAGTTGATGTTACTTAACAACTATACGATGATTAATAAATAAGAATTAATTTGTTATTCACGGACTAAACTGACCGTGTATTATCATTGTTAAAAGAAGTATCGTAGATACTAGAAAAAATACCAACGGTACGATATGTTGTCTTCATGTTACTCAAAACATCTGCACACCGTCGAGTTGTATCTCTTGTTCAAACTGAACTAAAGGATCCACGACTGTCACAGTGACAAGTTGCAGTCTGTCTGACTGATCTTGGGAATAAGGCGCTGCCTTTTTGAAGACGGCATTAAATCTTCATGACCATCAGAGAGTATCACAGGCATTATTCAAGACGACTCTTCAAAAACATCCCTGATTTGATTATGATTCCATATTTCAACTCTTGCCATCCAGTGAACTCTTCTTTTTTTTGTTTTAAGCCTAAAAACAACAGCCCTACACACCTGGAAATGATTTATAATTTATACCACGGTTTCAAAGTGCCCACGGTGTCCTAACGTTGGCACACTTAGTGGTGATACGAGCCATTAGAGACTAAGTACATTACACCACAATGTGAGTTTTGACAGGCAATAGCTTTTCTGCGGCGTACCTCTCTACGCTAATGGCTCTACGTCCAGCTCACGGTAGCATCCAGCTAGCTTTCAAACAGAGCCACGTATACTGCTGTTGTTGAAGGTTTTCTAGCGACTTTTTCTTTCCGCCATTCGGCCCCCCGACACTTGATTGGGTTTCTAAGCCAGGATGGAACAAACAGAACAAACAGAGATCCAAATGGAACAGATTATTTATGTTACCTCTACCCATAATAAACAGATAAAAGGTTTAGCTAGTATTGGCGAATGTTAGCATCCAATTATCAATGCTAAGCTAAATGATGACTTTGTAACCATTAGAAGATCTGGGAATGTGACTAAAAGTACTGTATAAAAGTGTCTGTGATCTGCGAAAGCATCAGCAATCCATTCATATGCATGTGTGATTGTTGATCATTTAAAAACATCATTTTATTTATACAGCTGTGAATGTTTTGTCTCTTCAAGTCTCAAAACATTGATTTTATGAAAGATAAATAGCAAAACGGTTAATGTAGCCTCGGGACATCAGGATGTATTTTCTGCTACAATGTACAATTAGCTGAAACGCTACACAATTAGATAGATCCATCCATCCATCCATGCATCCATCCATCCATCCATCCATCCATCCATCCATCCATCCATCCATCCATCCATCCATCCATGCATCCATCCATCCATCCATCCATCCATCCATCCATCCATCCATCCATCCATCCATCCATCCATCCATCCATCCATGCATCCATCCATCCATGATCCAATGATTATCACCCGACGGTAGAGATATTTCTATAGATAAGTGTCAAAAAAGACATTATTTCAATAGAAATCCTCACCATTAAAGTATACTGTAATACTTATTAATCATAATAATAAATAATAATGTCTCAATCAATCTAGCTCCCTTGCAAGTTGACATTGACCAATAAACATTGAAGGTTTTTTAAACTTTACACTTTCAATTTCACTCTGGTTAAGAGACACTTTAAGAGTCGATCGATGTATCTTTTGGTCGTCACTCTGCTTACACCATGCAACGCTTTAATTAGGTAATGAATTGAGCTCATTAGAAGATTCCCTTTGTTGCAGGAGTCCGAGCTGCAGGGATCGTCCCAGTCACGGTTCTTCAGTGTTTGCAACAGGAATGAGTTGATACTTAAATAAATTGATAACAGAGAAGAATAGCTCTTTCTCAAATTAAGTAACAATGTAATTTACCTTATATAAAGGGAAATTAAAATAAATATATTTGAAAATAATCACTTGAGTTAGAGTAATCAGTTGTAAAAAGCTGTATTATTCATATTATTATAGTCAACATTGTCTGTATTATTGTTAGTTTTTACATCATCTTATACTAAATTCATTTAGTTTCTATAGGAAATTGTTTAGAAGCTGTCTTTTGATAATATTCTATTATTTTAATTGTAGTTGTTTTGTGAATATATAAAGGGAGTTAATTATTATTTAAAAATCAAGATAACCATCATTTATTGTATATATTTAAAAAAACACAGAAATAAAACAAATTAAAACATAACTTTTGTATTCAATTATTGTATCACATATATAGACAAAAATAGAACATTTACTGCGTATTTGTATCTATTTTTTAAATGTATTAACCTATGAAACCTTTAATTTAATTTGATTCTATTTTTGGATTGATAAATGACAAAGTCTTTGTTACCTTTGAGCAAGTATTCTTTTGTACTGGAAATTATTTGTTCATTTTGTTTTCTTCAGTGGAAGTAGAAATTACCGAAGCTGAAAATGTAAACTTAAGATTTGTACTATGAGTAATGACATTTGGTGTTGGAAACCGGTTTTAAAATGTTAAAATGTAAATTTTTCAGGAGCGCGTTTTGAAGGGAAGACAAACCCTTAGTCTAAGGTGATTTAAGACAATATTAATAATAATATAATATTTCAGTGTTTGTTTTGTAGTTGCTTCCTTCCTTTTTGTTCAGAGTCTCTGCTGCCTTTCTTGGACACGTCACCATTGGTAAAGACATCTTGATCCTCAATGAGTCTTTTATCTGGTTAAATAAATGTTAAATATAATAATATTAAACCATTATTCAGTCGTCTCACTGGAATACTACCATTAAATACGATGCATTCCAACACAAACTCCAGAATTATATCATCTGGATTTGTTGAAACGAGTGCTGGAGAGTGACTCTAGTGTTTAAAGGCAGTGCTTACTGCGCTGTCCGGTCCATTTTAACAGGGTTTGAATTGGGACTTATCGGGAATTAAGGGTCACCATCTCTCTTGAATTGTATTCTTCACTCATTTGTTCGGGGGGTGAACAGTGAGGATAGAAAAAGCCAATAGTCTGCCGTCTCCCGATTATCCCCGACGGAAGCCTATAATCTGTCTGAAAGTACTTAAAGAGTCAAGCAGCAAAATAAACAGCATTGATTATCATCCTACTGTTCTTTTTTTCTCTTATGTTTCTTTTTTTCTTTTTTCCCGATCAGGCAGGAGGGAGGAGGGGGGACCGGGCCCCCATCAGCTCCATCTGCTTGGGCAAATGTTAAGGCTGGCTAAATACCCCCTTAGTCCTCTGTTCAAAACCAGATTATCAGCTCTTCTAAGGAGGCGGACAGGCATCTTATCATCTCCCAATCTCTTTTACAAAGGCAAATCAAGAATTCTGTATAGGGATTATCTGGATTAAGGAGGAAACAGACATGGCCCTCCCTGAACAATGTCTTAAGTTGTTGGCATTCAGTCTGTCAACCTTTAGCATGCAAACATGTGATGACTCTATTCTGGCGCCGGGTATTTTTAACACAGTTTACAAGCCAAATCTCTTTGGCTCTCCCTTCGCTCTCTCTTACTACAAAATCCCTCGTTTTGTAACCAAGAAAGGAGATTTTTTGGAGACGTTGGTTTGCTCTAATTCAGCTTCAGAACCAATGCGAGAAACAAAGCACCTGGCTTTACACAATGCCGACGTTACATCCAGAACAATGCTGCACTGTCGGAAGTGGCTTGATTTGAAAACTGCATTAGCCTCAAAGGCATGATAGATTGCAGCGCGGGCTTCACATCGTGCGCTTCAAAGCGGATGGAGTGAGGGCCGAGTTTAAATGCTAACCACCTCTCTGGCGGTGATGTTCCCTCCGGATGCTGATATTGGCTTTGGGTCACGACAAGCTAACCGGATAAGAACAGTGGAACCTATATTTTTTGCAGAATTGTACTCTACATACAGACCAACAACCAACACTTCGAACTGTGATCCTTCTCGGGTTCAATTCTCGGCCAAAGTTTTCTTTTTTGTTTCGGCTCTGAATCATACTCCGAAGTGCTTGAACTGATTTTGAGTGTCGTCTGATATGCGGATTCAATCCACTTGAAAATGCTTTTATAACTTTGGAGTTGGTCAATAATATTAATAATAACACAATTTCAATTCTTATCGTTTTGTACAATAGTAGCCACTAGTCGACCATTCAGTTATAAAAGCGAAATACTATAAAATGCGCTAAAATACTCCCAAGTCTGTGGCTTGTATAAAAAAGTAGTGGAAGATCGTGTTCAAACATAATGTATGACTTTCATTAAGCATATATTTATTAAGAAATTTTCCCAAAAATCTTTCCCATTCAAAAGTATCAGCTGTAGTTATTGATGATGGTTGTGTGTCTCAGTTATTTATTATAAAGTTTGTCTAAAATTATAATTAAATAAAAAGAGTTGATCATTTGTGATGTATTTTGAACTAAGGATTTAATATTAATAAACCAGTTTTGATACAGCTGAAATGACGGACACCTTCACTTTTAAACCGCTTCCTGAAAGATATACTATTTCAAAATTCTTTATAACAAAAAGAATATTGCTTTGTTAAACTTAGTGTGAAGATAATTTTCTTCTTTTTGAAGCCATTGTTTATAAGTCATAGTGGACTTATAATAAAATACTCATTTGTTATCTATAAAGATAGGTACAACAAAATTATGTTTTGGCACAAATACTTATGTATTGCCCTGGTTTGGCAACTACAGTATAAAAACTCCCTGAACCAGATGATAAAATGGCCTGTAAGGCTAATTGGGGAGCCTCGACTAACCATGTCAGCTTTCTACGGGTTCACAGGTTCAGTGTTAAATCAGCCTTATTCTTAATGACTGCTCCAGTCCATGGCGTGGTGAATCCCAGCTCTTACATCCAGGCTGTCGTTTTGTCGTCCCCAAGGGTCGGACAGAACGGCACAAGAACAGTTTTATACCAGTGGCAATAACACTCTGGGATCCTGTTCCCATGTTCAAGGGAGATGTTAAGTACTTTACATGACTCACTTTCTTTTTTTGCTTTTTTGTTGTCATAAATGCCTGTTACTGTATCTTTCTAACGGCTTCTAGTTTCTATTTGCACAAAAAATGTACTGCCTGGGGTTAATAAAGATACCTTGAAACTTGAACTTGTCATTGGCAGAATAAACCGAAAAGTTGTAGACAGATTTCAGTGAAAGATACAAGAAATAAACACAGATAAAGTCCGTCAGTGTTTTAAGAAAACCATCTGGATATTTTAAAGGATTTGTAAGGTAAGGTAAGGTAAGGTAAAACTTTATTGATCCCTCAGGAGGTCTCCTTTGGGAAATTGTTTTTTACCAATAGCCAGCAATTTTTCATAAACAATAAAAAATAATACATAAAAAATAAAATAAGAAGAACATAAAGAGGAAGAACAAGATGACACAATCTAAGTCTAAAGACAAAGACAGAGGACATAGGTCAAGGAAAGAAAAACAACAAAGACAAAGATACAGAGACTAACATGGAACAGAACATCCAGATACTTTCACTCCACTCCTGCCCCCGAACTCAGAATTGTACAATTTAATAGCCCGAGGGATGAATGAGTCCCTGAGTCTATTTGTTTTGCACCTGGGTAGGAGCATTCGTGCACTCATTCTGCTTCTCTCCTCACTGATGACAGTGTTCAGAGGACAACAATTTACAACAAAGAGAAATTATACATTAAAGGGTTAATTCAACCAAAAATGTTCTACTCACCCTCATGTTGACTAAGGGTTGGGATTATTTCCAGAGTATTCTGTTCTTCTTAGAATTTTCAGCAAATTCTTTTGTTCATTTTAATGTAGCGACTGGAGCTCAGTTGTCTTCGTCTTGATCCCTGTCCAAAAAGACACCTAAAAACATCCAAATACCTCCATACTGCTCGTCTGTAACGTCCCTCTTGTATTGAAGAATCCACATGATAAATTGTTCCAAAAAGAATGAAGTAATTATATATTTTAAGCGTATTTTTTAGAGGACCCTGTTGGGCCATCAGCCTAAAACTTGTGCACTAAACCTTTCAATGTGTTTCAATGAGGAAAGACTTCAGGCAGGAACCTAGAGACTAATAAATTCTGCTACAAACAATCTAAAATATAGAATATTTTTATTTTTTCGGACAGACTCATGTCGAGGCTTCAATACGGATGTAACAGACGGGCAGTTTGGAGGTATTTGGATGTTTTTAAGTGTCTTTTTGGACGAAGATGAAGAAGAAAACAAGTTAGCATAAGTCGCTAAAGTAGCATCAACATATATCTGTGTCTAAAACTCTAAAAAAGAAAAAACTCTGAAAATAATACCAACCCTTAGTCGACATGAGGGTGAGTAGAAAATGAGTGAAATTTGCGTGAGATATCCCTTTAATAAAACAGCATACACTAAAAAGTCGTCCATTTTGTTTTAGGGTTGCTAAACAACAGCTAGCAAAAATTGTGATTTTCAGACAATCATTAAAATGCAACCAAATGATGTTGTTGGTAACAACCTTCTATGAAGTCTCTATCATCTAACTAAACATGAGGACAATGCTGTCACATTGAGGGTGGACAGTAGCTGGAGGTCTAAACTATCGCCCTCTTCTTCTTCTGCTGTCGTTCGTGTCAGTCCACGAGCGTCGACAATACGCGTCGAGCACTATTATAATTACAACAGCACTCGTTAAAGTAAACAAAGGCACGAGCCGACGCGGCGTGACACATCAACAGAAATTACATTTCGCGAGACATTAATCCAGACGCCGGTTGACATTGACGGTTCCACTTTATCGCCGTCCGTAATGGAGACGAGCGACGAGCCACTTGTTTCCCCTTTCGCCCCACAATCGGGCGAGCCCGGTGTGTTTAAGATCCCACTTTTAACAAGTAACAAACAATTGTAGTAGGAGCGATCGATGAGCCTCAGATCCCCGCGCCACAGTCACACCTCGTTTAATCAACACAATTGTGTTTCAATGAAAACAATCTCCGGGGCTGCGGAGCCACTCGATGTCTCGGAAAAAGAGCCGCTCGGCAGGTTTCCACGCTGATGCGATTGTAGCGCGCACAAAGGTAGCAGGACCACCACTGCTATGGGGGCTGATTGAATTATTCAGTTTGGCAGAGATTTGGCAGCAATTGTGTGCGAGCGTTGCCTTGAGTGGAGCAGAAAGACAAGCGTCTACTCGTTTCCTGCACAGTTGCACATGCATAAATAACCTTTGCTTATACGGGCAGGTTTTTCGCTCTTTCGCTCTCGCCACAAACTAATTGATCCTCGTCTTCGTTTGGACGTGGTCGCGGATCCAATACAAGTATTTATTTCGTCAATCTCCTCCCGTTATGCTAGCTTTAGCCAGCAGCTAGTAGGTGAAACACGGCCGATGCTGTGTCTCAAATCGCATACTAGCGTACTTAAAGTTAGTATTTTTAGTGCGTTAGTGCGTCTCTTCTTCTTAGTATGCGAAATTTAGTGCGCCATGCACACTAAATTGGCGTACTAACACGCCCACAAAACTGAGCATGGTTCGATGGACACTAACCACACTAAACAGCCGCCATCTTAGTGACGTTTTAAACGGAAGTTACGTCATATATAAATGCATATATATTCATATACTTACAGGTGCATTTTCCGTAGCAGTAGGAGGATAAACACGTCTTCGCTGCTGATACCAGCTTAAATATCTCGCGATTATTTAGATTCTCATATTTTTTCTTTCTTTATTTTTCCAAAGTTGCAATACGTGCTGCCAGCAGGTGGCGATAGCGTTCAAACAGCTGGTTGAAACATCGTTAAATAGAAGTAGAAGAAGAAGCTGTCATGTGATCTCCGGTTAGTGTGTAGCAGCAGTGTTTGATTTGAAACATACTATCTGTGGAGAATTTGCGTACTAGTTAGTACGTACACTAAACTGATGCATACTAACTTCTAGCATACTAAGAGTAGTATGCGATTTGAGACACAGCACGAGTCTCTTCAGCCATGAATATCGCATCCTATTTTACATCAAAAAACAAGTCGTCCTTTGAGTCGGATGGGTCTGTGCAGCCGGCTGAAAAAAAAATAGAAAAAAGCAGTGCTTGGGGACCGTCTGCTAAGTGGAACAAAGAAAAGAGAAATCTAAAGGACATCACTCCTGCGTGTTGAAGTGTCACCGCGTTAATTCACGGCTGAATGCTTAAATGAGCAGGACTCTAGTTAAAAGAAGCGCTAGATCATTAGTTTTGGTTAGTTGGTTTGGATTCAAAGCGTGATAAAGGTTGAAGTGTGATGATAAAATATAAAACGTGGTTGTATATAAGAGTTTTAAATAACCTAAATAATTATGTTACAGTCATAATAAGCCTTTTTTTCAATCAATTTGATCTGTTTTGAGTTGTTGGGGGTGAAAACGATGGTCAAAAACACTCTGAAATTGACATTAAGTGTTGAATTGTATAATTCTTGTTTCTAATATGTTAACTTTGTGTAGACTTTGTATAAACTCCAAACAAAATTGGTTGATTTTGACACATGTTGTAATTTGACAAAATGACGCCGTTCTGGTGGATAAAAACATTCACTTTACAAAACGAAACTTTATTTTGTATCATTATCTCCCCTAATTATTAACCTTATTAAATACAAACTCAAGGCCTTTTCTAAGAATCTTTGGGGAGATAAACAAATAATTGTGATTCATTCATCACAGATCGTGATTAATTAATCTTTCTTTTTTGACAGAAGAGTACAAAAAGTAAATTATTAGTGCTTGATTATTTCTTCAGGGACTTCCTTGAAACATAAAAGCACTCAAGTTGGGGGGCCAAACTAAATGTACATTTACCTAAATAAAGGAAATATGATTTCGATATTTACTTTTCAATCTTTGAGGTTCAATGTAACTGTGTTTGTCCTGTTCACCAAAAAAAATGCACAATTTATCCACAATTAAATTCCAAAAAATACATCTTTGTGATTGACATTTAACATTAAACAAATGTAATTATTTAGTAATTTTAAGAAGAGTAGGAAGAAATTCTTAACATGATCTTTTTTAATATTTTTATATTTTCTATTTAAATAAATAACACACGTCACACAATATGCTTGAAAATGTTGCCGCTATGAAGACAACCCTAGTACTTCCTTATTGTATCTGTGATCAAAATAACTCAAAATACACTGTAAGTATTGATTACATTTGCAGGAAATATTAATAAAGTAACAGTTTTTTCTTCTTCATGAATCTGGAATCCTTATTTATTTATTTATTTGTTGGCCTTTGACAACTAGTGCTTGGACGCCCAGCTTCATCAGCCACTAGCAACATAAAACAACATAATCTGTGTCTTATCTTATCTTAAACATCGGCATCTTTAGAGGTCAACCTATAAACACAAACATATTTACTTTGAATTTAAGACATGCATCCTGAATTTGGAATTTAAGGTCTGACAATAAAACAAGCGTTTGTTTAATTTGTGTCTGACTGACAAAGCGATATAGATGAATAAACACTGAACAGAGTAATTTATTCTCAGGTTGTCCAGCCGAGTTTTTTTTTATTTGCAGCGTTACGACTGAAAGCTGCTTTTATCATTGCGCGTTGCAAGAATGGCACATTGTTAACACAGCCCATGAACCTTGATTGAAAAACATTTCAGAATAAATTGGTTCTGCTAGACAATGGCCTTTTTGCGTATTAAAATATTATTATGATTGTTTTTTATTGTCGCTTCCATTACTGGCAGCCCTGGGCTCTGTAAGCGGCGGCAATCAGCTCCAACAAGATGTTATCTTAAATAGCCATTTAGTAGATGACGGCAATGTCAGGAGAGATGTGTTTGGAAATCAATGTCATTTGTGATGTTTTTCAAGTTTTCAAGTTCTGGTTTTACATGGTTACGGTTGAGGTACTGAGGAGGGTCTCATGGTTGAGGAAGGGTTTCTTGGGTTCTCGCTCATACAACTGCTGCTGTGGGTATTTTTCCATCATGATCCGCTGCGTGTATAAAACCTAAACATTTAGAAAAAGCGCTTCTGAAAAAAGCCCTCGAGCCTTATCGTGGGTTGCAAAGAGCTGGAGAAAGAAGAAATGAAAAAAAAAAAAAATACAATTAATGAGAACCATATGGGTTGCGTCCACGGATGTCTGCGCGTGTTGCTCGATTTCCAGACATTATTGTATTATACATTATCAAACATGCTACACATGGCAAGCTTCCGGACCAGTTACATGAAATCCAATATTGTGTTCTCATAATTCATGAATCAATGTCAAGACAGAGGAAAGAAACACTTCCATCAGCAGCGAACGTGGACATACGAGCTGGAGTGGACTTTTGAAAATGAAATGCCTTTTATTTCCATGTTACTCAACATTAAACCTAGTATTATTTATCTTAAATAAATTGTAATACACAGTCATTTAAAATGTATTCAAGCAAAACACTATTTTTCATTTTTGCTCATTGGAAATGAAACTACTTAGAAAATACATGTCCTCTCTATTATGACTAACAAATAAAGACATTACCTTGGTCGTATTGAACGTCTAGACACATTATGAAAAAGCTGTGTTTAGCCCTTTTTTTTTTATGGCTCATTTAAAAGCAATTCATGAGCACATTACACCGGAAAAGAGATGTAATCCATCCACCTCAAAGAGATGCAACCACCTCGCTAATGAAAAGAGAACTTTGCTTTTAAGCGGCATTTAGCAGGTTTACGATAAATTACTATAAGAAAGTTGACTTTTATGCACTCGTTATTCAAGAACGCCGCGTTTAAGAGTCTCAATTCACCGAGGACCTCGTCCCCCGAGGGAGCTGATTATCTTTCTGGGTTTTATATTATAACTTTGATTGGCAATTAAATCTTCTTCTTTCATGCTATTGTTTTTATTCCTTTCACGTCTTTATTTTGGGAGTACATCGGCGTGAACACGGGGGAAGTGAAACTTTCGATCGACATTCATTGTGCAGCACCTTCATCACCATCGTCGTCTCTCGTAGATCACAACACCCGCGATATCAGATCATTAGCAGCTAGCATGGAGGGGGGGAAGAAAAAAAAAAACAAACAACAGAAATTATCCAAGAAAAGCATTTCTTTCTACTGTTTTCTCTCGGAGAACTTCAAAGGCTTCTCCCCATTTCCATAACTTTTATACGTAATTATTTTCCTAATGAGGAATACGCTAACAATTGCTTTGTTTATTTTCGCGCCGTCCCGCCCATGTTTTCGTAACATTTTGAAGAATGTGTATTTCTCCGCGGTTGAAATGGTCCAATTATACCATCAGCATTAAAAAGAAATAAAATGTAGCCAATTTAAGTCATCGACTTGAAGTAAATACACATAAAATTCACAATTTTATTCCGATAAAAGACAGCTTTGTAATTGACAAAGTTAAACAAATGTCATTTTTAAAGAAATTGAAAACCAATGGGAATGCTTTAATATATATATATATATATATATATATATATATATATATATATTTCATTCATTGAGCAAAAGCAAACTATATAAATCACATACTTGTATTTGAAAAATGCTGTGAAGACCCTCCTAGTACTTGTTGTATCTGTATAACTCAGTATACTCACTTCAGTATAACTGCAAAAATATATTCTTATATATACTTATATACTAAGTATTGAATACAATTTTCACGAAATGTTGATAATGTTTAAGTATTTTCTCTTCATAAAACCTGTTTTCTTATGTACTTATTTTTTTAACAGCTGCTGCTTGCACGTCCAGCTTAAATAAAATAAAATAAAATAAAAACATACCTTTAAATGGGTTGTTAAAAAAGGTAAAACATCCAGGTTTATGTCTCTGGTGGCCAAATGGTTTCAACTGAGATGCTACCTATTTTTTTTTATTATTATTATTTGCCATTACCCAATTGAATAATTCACTCTTTTCGCTTGACTCCTTCAAGAAACATCTTAAAACGTTTTTATTTGTTCAGGCTTTTCCTTGATTTTCTGGAACACCTGTTGTGTTCTCAGTATTATCTTGACCTTTAAAGTATATACTTTTTTGAGTATTGTTTTGATTGTTTAAGCGCTTTGTGACCCTGGTCTGGAAAAGCGCTATACAAATAAAAATTACTTACTTACTTACTTACTTACAATTATTTAACTGTTGAAATTGTTTTATTTTTATTGTATGTACTTTGAAAAAAAACAACAACATTTGCAATGGCTGGGGAATGCACAGTTTTGTTTTAAACACCTTTTAAATGTGTTCTAAGCAAATAAATGAGTCGTGAAAAATACCCGATACAATGCAAAAGACTTTAATAAATTTCAGAAGCCACACATACATGAACAAAACATTTACAGTTTTCTCCACACTGGCAAATCAAAGTCCAATACAAAGATCATGTAAGGTGCATATTGTAAATCACACTGAATCAAAGTGAGGTTTTCTGTCTTGGCAACACAAGCTTTCCATATGTACGATATTTTTTTTGATTTTTTTTGAGTGTTTTTTTTTTTTATTTAGCATTTTCTCCAAGATCAGGCAAACCTAAGATTACACTGTGCTAGGATGCTAAGCATATTTCATACCGTGGCTCCTATGCAGTAGTGGATATATTTGATACCATAATTACATGAATATACCTCCTCGGATAATAACAACCTGCGTCACACAAAGGCAACACACATTAAAATTAAAAGCTTTAAAATAAGACAGTCTGTAGTTGTTTTTTGCCAAATAGTGGAGCAACATCAAGTGAGGGCTGCTGGAAAAATACAATTTCATTTGGGATCCCTCTGTACATTTGTGTCTACCTCTAATTTCATGAGTCTAAGTCTACGGATACAAGTTTGTGCACCTTAATATACCAAAGCTTGTCAATCGGCAGGACAATAGAACGACAAAGCTACTAATCCATCGAACCAGATACATCCATATATTGTAGAAGTGATCATTCTAACCCTAGAGGCGTACGAAACAAGTGCTGTCTGGTGATAAACAAGAGGCCTTGTGAGTCTAGTTATTGCTGTATTTTTTTTAGAGGAGAAATGGATTCACTGAGCGCTTCCTTGTCTATATTTCTTTTCATTTCAACTTCCTCTCGCTGTGTAAGCTCCAAGAGTCATATTAAAGCTGGCATGAGGATTATTATTATTATTCTTTTGCCATCTGGAGTCATTTTAGGATCCCAAAGGTTAAATTATTGTCGACTTGGGATTTTTATTTTTTTTATTTTGAATCCGACTCACAAAAGGTGAGGCTTAGTGCTTTTCTCAAATCCGCCCTACATAAACAGCTTTTGATTGTAACCCCAGCAGTTAGTCCCTCGCGATTGTGGCTTAGCTCAACGTATTAAACTTGTCCGACCATTTGTCCCACTGACAAAATAACACGCCCCGGTCCGTGGGACGAGTCGTGAAGGAACCGCTTTGGTATCGTAGGCTGTTTCTTGAGTCGTCGAGATATTAAAGGATGCTTATCCAGGCATACAGCTTGAAGACCTTGCAGCATATCGTTTAATGGTTGAACATAAAAAATATGCAGAATACAAATGGCCACAGTTTGTAAAAACAAGGCAAATTGCTTAATAAATATAAACACCATTAACTCCCAAGTCATGTAGATACATATGAACATATTTTACAAGCCTAGCGACTGCATTTAAAAGAAACTTTTACAGTGTGGGTGCTGAGTTGTTTTGTTGAGTGATGTTGCAATGTCAAAGCATTTTTATACTTCCAACAGAGTCAAAAGGAAGGAACATTGTCGAGTTTCAGGCGGGAAAAGAAAATAGCGCTTCTCTCATTTAAGAGTTTTCTTCCACCTCCATCTTTTTCGCTCTCGTTTGTACGAAGAGGTTGGGTTTGAGGTTGTAGAGGCAGCAAAAGTACTCGTGTCACCTCTTCACTCCTCTCCTTCTGACCTTTCTTTCTTTTTTTTCTCTCTCTCCTCTCTAGGTAGTGGAAGCTAGAGATTGATTTTAATCCTGTGGGAACGAGCTGTACCTGTGCCACAGAGTGTGCCATAGTGTGGTGGTTTCAGTGCCGTCTCCTGAAATATAGAGAGACAGACAGATATAGGGAGATTGTAGTTACAATATCATCGAGCTGTGAGCAGCCTAAGCTGAATTCTTATCAGTGTGAGGCTACGTTGAACACTGGATAAAACATCTCTGAAGAGAGAGGCAAAGATAACAAATAGCATTCTTCAAGGCATGCCTGGCAATTTTCTTTTTTTTTGTCATGTTTCCTTGAAGAATGCTGCAGGTGTCACAAGATGTGCATTTTCCTGTACTTATCAGAGAAATTTTATCCAATTATCACTCCCAAATTTTGTATTTTTTTTGGTCTCCCACCACACTAGGGCAACACTCATTCCCCTCCCCTCAGAAAAAGCCATTTGGGTAAAATTTGAGCCCATTCTTCGGGGACTCTTGCCAGTGGGTCCTCTGATATGTACAGAAATGAGAGTTAGCTCTGCACAAGACTACCACATGAATTGGGGAGGTTTGCGCTAACGGTAGTGACGTTAGCGCGGCACACAGAGTACAGATGTGATGAGCGACGAAAACAAGAATCGATGAAACACATTCACGAAAATGATTAACTTGAATCATGAGGGAAAAAAATGGATACGTTAAGTATCCATTGGAAACGCACTATAGCGGCTAAAGGTTTGCACGATTTAGCATTTGCTTGCAGGTGTTTGAAATGTGGATCTCATCACATAGTTCCAACCAGAATTTTTAATCTTGTGTGCAAAATTGAGTTTAGCTAAACTACATGGACTCCCAAAGGTTCCTCAACACCTGAATCTAAAAATGACACTTGCATATAAAGCCGGTAAGAGGAAAAAGAGTAGCATCCGCTATGTAGCGACGACATATGGCGGGACCAGTCTGGATTCTCTGAAGCTCCGTGTTCATCAGATATGTAAAGTCCCTGGAAACAGTCGACCTTTTTTTTTTCAACTTACAAATGTTATTTGCCTGTGAGATTAAATGGAGTTTTTTTTTGCTTTTTTTTTTTGTATGTCGTGCTATGAGCTCAAGAGAATCATGTTTGTGCTGAATTTGCCAACTTCAAATTACCGCTACAAGATCTCAGACATTTAATTCATTTCTAAAAGATGAATATAAAAGGTATTGACTTGCAGCTGCTCAACTCAAGAAACATCAACAGAAGAAAAAACATATAGATTATTTTTTTTTCTTCTCATTCTCCGGAGCATAAGCGAGTGATGTTAATCTTATTGGTTTATGAATGACTAATCTTGTAGTGCATCAAATTAACCTTGGTTTCCACTGATTACCTTTGAGAGTTTCTGTACATATTCGCAACACTTTCTATAATCCAATCGAAAGTGTGAAAACGCAAATTGAAGGTGAGCGTGAAAACGTCATGTATTTAAGGTTAGACATGAAAGGTATTATGGGGGAAAAAATCCTTCTGACAACCGGAGTTGGTCTCAAACACATTACGAATTAAATCGTGAGCACCGAGTGCATTTAGTGGGCTTATTCTTAACGCACCATGGCAGAGCATAGCTGCTAACCAGGGTTTCACAAAAAGGGAGGTTGAAGGGAATGACTATCAACTCCGTGTGGGTGTCTTCATGAATTATCCCGAGCATAATACTTCATGGGATCAAGAGTCATTTACCAAAACTGTGCCATGAGGAATTCGCTACGCCTATTGGATGTCGCACAGAATCACACTGGAGGCAATGCAAAAATCAAGTATCCGAAGAAAGAAAGAAAAAAAAAAGACATGCTCGATATGAGGGTACAGACGAAAATAAAAACAAGCACCTCATCAAACACTTAATGATTGATGCAACATCGTGAAACCCCCCGAAACTCAGACGGTTGATAATTGTGATGAAAATGAAAACCAACACAACAAAAGAAGAAAGCCGGTGGGTACATGTTCAAAATGAATGCTATCAGAGACGATATACTTGACACGAATTAAACCAACAGATCGGTATAAAATGACAACATATAACAGCTCGTGAACAACGCTACACAGTCATTGAAAAAAATTACACATGTGGTTCCTAACAGTGATGTCAGTGTGCTTTAAAACAACGAACAGCAAGCTATCTACATATACCATTTATAACAATAATTGGGGTCATTACAGAGAGGCATTTTTCTACTAAATGCAGCATCGGCTTGGCAGGCTTTTTATGGACTACTGCTCCCTTGGTGTTTAAGTATATTGGTCTCAAGGCTCTGCGTCACCTTGATCTCACTGACCCCCCCTCCCCGCCCAGAGCAATACTCAGTCTTCCCCGTAGCGCTGTGCTCTGGCTGTCAGCCCTGAGCAAGGCCACCTCTCCTTACCTCTGATTTACTTTTATTTCCCTTGCCAGCTTTTATTTATTGGGGCACTTCGCGTTTGGCACATATCTCTTATGGAATCATACGCCCTTTTTTTTTTTTTTTTGGTACGCTGGCATTCAATCCTAAATGTCCCTCAATACCTGGCTGGCACATGGCGATGCTTTATGTTATGTGGGTTACTATGATGGTTTTCAATAAAGGTCTTTTTGTAAGAATTTGGGAATTTCGAGGATTTCTTTTGCAGGTTTTAAGAAAAAAAAAATCCTCAAAAGTGCCCCAATGAACTGAACTATAAGCATCATAGCCACAGCCTATTTGGTTTAGTTACCCCGGACTGCTGCTAGTCTTACTGGTAGTCAATTAGGTAATTGATCAAACCTATCCTCTTTTTTTCTGGCTTCTTAATTTTCAAGTATAAGAGGTGTTCATGTACAGATTATTGTACTCTGCAAATTCAAATCCCCTAGCTGCTGCCGCAACACTTTCCACACTAAAGCAAGGGGCGTATGAGTGGGAACTAGAGTGGGTGGGTTTAAAAATAAAGTCATGAATTACCTGTCGAGTGGCGATTTGCCCTGCGGTCTTGAATCCCCCCTGACAGCCGCACTCTGAGACACTGTACGGGTCGGAGCTAGTCGACGAACACTTGGAAAGTGAGTCACAGCCCACCACGAATGTGTTGTCCAAAGGCAGCTCCTGGATGACATGGTGCTTTTTTGGCGCGACCGGAGTCTCTGGTTTGATTTGAAATGTAGGCTGAGGTGACGCAGACTTGTAATGCTTGGCTAAGTCTGGGCTGTCAGGTTTAAAAGTGGTGGGCGTCGTGGCCCAGTTGTACTTTCCCATAGTTTGCTCCTCCAGCTCCACAGGGAGATCGAGCGTACCGTTCACGTGCTCGTGGCTCTGGTCGTCGGCCTTAGACTCATCGATGGTGACAAAGTTCAAGAGAAGGCTCTTCGGGGATCGCTTCTTCCTCTTCTTCTTTTTCTTAATTTGACGGTTCTCTTGATTCGGTGACACCCACTCCCCGCTCTGCTTGCCTTTTTGCACCACTTTGTGTCTCGGGGTCTGCCGGCAGCGCACCAAGGCGGTCACAAATATTACCAATATCACAGTCATTGTCCCTGCAATGATCGCTATGACAACAATTACATATCCGTTGGCTTGGGGTGTGATCTCACTGTCACCGATGTTACGATCCAAAGGGGTCTCCATACTCTTTCTCAGTTGCTCCTGGATAAAAGTGGCATTTGACACAGTGTCATTGACAAACAAGTGAACGAGCGCAATAGCATGTAACGACTCCGGCTGGCCCAGATCTTTAACCTTCACCACCAGCCTGTGCAGCCCCTGATCGGCTGACGTTATTTTCTCCTGCAGTGTTATGTTACCCGTCGTTTTGTCGATGGCAAACAAGCCTCGCGGAGAGACCCGAGACGTGATGATGATGTTGCTGAGAATGCTGTACTGCAACTCAGCATTCATACCTGTGTCATTGTCAATGGCAAACACCCTCGTGACCACAGCCCCCGGGGTGGTACTGGTCCTCACCAGGTCGTACGAATAGTTGGAAGAAGGGATGACGAATACGGGTCGATTGTCGTTCACGTCGACCACATTTATGGTGACTTTAGCGTAAGAGGAGCTGGGCGGTTGTCCTCCATCCACCGCCTTAACCATAAACGTGTAGGAGCTCTGCTGCTCCCTGTCAAAGGTGATATTGGGTTTGATCACGCCGGTTTGCGGGTCAATGATGAAATTGTCTTTGCCGTTCAAAATGGACAACGTTACGACGGCGTTATCTCCCGCGTCGGCATCCGTCACCGTGATAAGGCCGACCGTGCCGTAGAGGGGCAGGTTTTCAGGAACATAAAAATTGTACTCGGGGTGCGTGAAAGCCGGGCTGTTGTCATTCAGATCTTGGACAATGAGTTTGACGGTCACGTTGCTCTGTAAAGACGTGGAACCGTTATCTCTCGCTATAACGGTGAATGAGTACTTCTCCCGCTTCTCTCTGTCCAGTCGTTTGCCGACAGAAAGTATTCCCGACCGTCTGTCTATGTTGAACCCATCAGGTGCATCGGGGCCCAGGGTATAAATAATCTCCGAGTTGTGTCCGCTGTCTGCATCCGTGGCACTGAGCTTTATTAACTGTGTTGAGGGGTCATTGTTCTCTGGTATGGAAAGTTGGATTTCGGGCTGGGGGAAGATGGGAGCATTATCGTTCTCGTCCTTGATTTTAATTAAAACCATGGCAGAAGTGTTCAAGGGAGGGGTCCCCCTATCGGAGGCCACTATCTTAATTGCATATTCTCGAGTCATCTCATAATCAAGTGGGGCAGCTGTCTCCAGTAAGAATTGATCGTTGAAGACAGGCTTTAACCGAAATGGAACATCATGATCAGTGTAGCAGGCGACTTTACCGTAAAGATCCGCGTCCTTATCGGTGACTGTGATAAGAGCTATTTTTGTGTTAAGTGGTGCATTTTCAGACAGGAGTACAGTTCCGTTCACCAGGTTAATGATGTAGCGAGTGTCAATAGAGGGAACATTGTCATTCACGTCTGTGACGTTAACAATCACTGTGGCTCTGGACGGCGTGGAGCTGCCATCGCTGGCCAGAACAATGAGTTTGTGAACCGGGGTTAGCTCCCTGTCGAGCGGTTGCTTCACAGTGATCAGTCCCGTCGTGCCGTCGATAGCAAAGTGCCGTTTTGTGGATGCTGAAATCTGGTTACTGAAGGCAAAGTGGATCTGTGCGTTGGAACCCAGGTCGGCGTCCGTGGCGTGAAGCTGGACAACCGATGTTCCCATGGGAGCGTTCTCTGGTACCAGTACCTCCAATTCACTGTCCTTGAAAATGGGACGGTTGTCGTTGACATCAGATATGGTGACCTGGAGGATGGCGGTGCTGGATTTGGGAGGGTTGCCACCATCCTCTACTTTTATCTTCATTACAAAGGTGTCCTTCTGCTCTCGATCCAGGTTCTGCTGAACAATGAGCTGCGGCCACTTGTCGCCCTCGGGGGTCTCAATGATGTCTAGTCCAAATTCACCGACGCTCTGCAAAACAGAGATAGAAATTAAATCATTTTTTTTACCCACATGAAAGTTCAGTCGCCTCTTTTCTATATAATACACAGTTTGAAACATTACATAAAGTTTGCAGTCAAAAGCTGTTTTAAGTGTTAGTTGCAAAAAAGAAAGCTGTTCATTTCAAAAACCTTTCAAATGTCGCTATTTATTCTATGCTTTTATCATAATGCTTATTATACATGTCATTATTGAAACGTCCTGAAAGGTGCAATTTTCTCATGTCACAATGTTCTTAATTATATGACCAGTTGGCACGAAGTTTGAAAGCAGAAGTGTTGAGTGTTGAGTTTCTGAGGCAATCTCGGGATATTTAAAAGTCTCCTGCCCCAAAAAAAAACTATTTTCTAGAAACCTAGTTTTTGTCATTGCTATTGACAAAATCGGTGAATTACTTTTGTCATTGACAAATCAAACAAAAACTTAATTAATAGAGGAATTTGTGATTTATTTTATGCACAGTTGCTATGTTACCGATCGGATTCTTCCCATTACACATTCCTTTAAATATATACTGAATAATAACTGTATTTCTCTGTAGGATTATTAATTAAAACTTCGTCTGACAATAAGAGAGACCGAAGAAAAATGTAAACTTCAATCCAAACGAATCCCCCTGAGACGAATGCATCCGCACGTCACTTTTGGTCAACCCCAAAAAAAGAAGCACGTGTATTTAAACATCACATTTGAGGACATCATCCCTACATAGCCGTGAAGAAAAATGAAGATGAAAGGAGGGAAAAAAGGAAGAGAGAGACGGAGACGGGATGAGGGGGAGGAAATAAAGAGGGGATCAAGCCTATGAATGAGCTGCATGCACATTATGAAACAAAGAAGCCCTTTGAAGCTCTCTCAGTCAGAAGCAGTTTCATGGTAAAACAAGGGAAAGCATCCTCTTTAAAGAGATAAGCTTCATGCTGCACATAATGTTGGGAAAGATTACTGCGTCTCAGCACAGCTTTCAAATGAGATTAAGATATATACATTCAAGGAAACATTTCTACACCAAAACTGTGAGACTCCTCGAAAGGTTTTTCAGAAAAAAAAAAAAGGGCTGGTGCCAGCGCCGCGATGTAGCTGACACAAGAGAACGTGCAGCTGCGGCATGTAAATTATTGTGTACTCTGAAAAATTGCTTGCAGAGGAAATGTTGTACACATTTCAGTGATTGACAGAACGACTCATAGCAGCCAAGTCTGCGGCAATGATCTATTACGGCTTCATTTCAGCGATTCTTCTGGCAGGGGGGAAAAAAAAAAAGTCACAGAGGAAAACGCATATCTGGTGAAATTACACTGTATATGAAGTGTTTTTTATTCAAACATCACTATTTGTGGTAGTGCTGGAGAAAAAAAAAAGTGGCGGCAGCTTCTACTAACGGATTCCTTGTAAGCAGCTCAGAGTGTGCACTATTTTGAATTTGGCTCTGTTGTAAACAGTGGGTTAGGATGTGTCAAAGGGAATGTTGCACGGTGATTTATGATCCTGCGTTTTCCTCCATGCTTTTTGTCTAGGTTTTGCACAGTTTTACAGCTGACGAGAAAGCACTGAGTGCATTTCAATAAGTCGGAGAGAGAGCTATCTCTCAGGCGGCGCATCCTCCTGAATGCAAAATTAGGCTGGTGGATTGTGATAAGATCTAAGAGCAGGCTAAGGAAAGGCCAAATTCGAACATGAATCACTAGTTGGAAGCCTGCGGCTGAGCAAGGACAAAGCTCGCTAAGTGAGCACATTGTACCGAAGCCTCGTTCTGTCATCACCTGTCAGCCCGGACGTGGACGAGTCGCCATTCATACCACGTTACAGTAGCAGAAGTCGCTCAGGTGATAAGAACGGGATCAGGGAACTGCTTCTTTTTTTTTTGTGAAGGATCACAAGCTTTCTGTGATAAATCAAATGACTTTTGACTAATGGTGCGTGGAGACTCACACACACACACACACACACACACACATCTGTCACGGCGACGACAAGTATCAGGTAAATACGACTCAAAACCTACGCTTGTATTAATAGATATTGATGCATCGTCGTGGAAATAATCTATTAGAAGCAGAACCGACTTTGAAGGTTAAATAAAACGGATATCTCTGTTTAAAAAGTTGTTAGTATCATGACCCAATTTATTTCTCCCGCCCTCCATTGATCTCCACCCACACATGCAATTACATTGAAAATGTCTTTTATATATTTCAGTAAACACTGAATGCAACACTTGGAAATAAAAACATTCTTTTGACCAAATTAGAATTGATATATCAGTGAATATATAGTTATATATATCAGTAAAATCTCAGGATAAGCGAATATATATGTATAGAAGTTTTGCACAAAATAAAATATGCAATGTATCGATGTATCTTTTTGGTAAATGCTCCCCTGAAGTATGTTTTTTGTTTATGTTGTTAACACACAGCAAACTTTTGACTTTAAAGACAGAGAGGTTGATGTTGTCTTCACACGTTTCTTATATTTGTATTATTGTGTACATTTTCCAATGCACCAAGAATAGATCTTTTTATGAGAATGAATAGTTTGTTAGGTGCAATGAGCTCAAACAGTATATAAGTATATAAACAGTATATAAAAGTGTGTATTACAAGTGCAAGCCACAATAGATGTGGAGTTTTCATATTTTGTGGAAGTTAAGATAAACATCTTGATCTAATATTAACTGAGGAAATGGTCAATTTAAAGTTAGAGTTCACCCAAAATTAAACAATTTCACTCATTTTCTACTCACCCTCATGTCGACTAAGGGTTGGGATAATTTTCAGGGCAAGATTTATGCTGAAGTGTGTCTTTTTGGACGAAGATGAGAACGAAGATAACTGAGCTCCAGTCGCTACATTAAAATGAACAAACACACAAACACTAACTATATAACTATGACATAACTAATATCTATAACTCCAAAAATAACAGATTACTCTGAACATAATCCCAACACTTGAGTGTGAGTAGAAAATAAGTGAAATTTGAATTTTGGATGAACTTTACCTTAAATGAAAAAAAAAAGGAATGTGGTCAAAATATTACTATATTGTACTTTATATACACATCAAAGTCAATAAATGCAAACATTAAATCATGTATTTTCATGTAAAACATCTATTTTTGTTAAGATTAAAGTTGTCTTTGTATCTGAAAAGTATATTTATTCAAGTTACTTTTCTAAATAATGGTTTAAAGCAACACAACAGGAAATTTAGGATCACAGGAATGTTTAAATATCTTCAATAAATTGTACATAATCTTTCCTTTAAATACTTTTGTCTGGACATTATTTGACCATTTAATAAAATGTACACAATCAATCAAAAAAACTATAAGAAACGTACATGATGGCAAAGATAAAGTCTTGTTTGCCTTTAATTCCTTTGAGAAAAAGCAAATATTAAGATCAAACTTTCATACAAAAAAAGTAATCCGACGTCTTTTAGTTCCACGGGCAGAACAAAATACCAATTAACTGTAAGCTATTACGGATCTAACTTCTAAATAAACACGGTCCAGAGAGGAAAGTTTCCAGCAGGACAGCCTCGCTCCAGACTGATTACATTTTTGTGTTGGCCGCTCTTACGCTGTGAATATAGAACATGAATGAATCTGCTTTGGTGGGGGATTGTCTTCCATCCATGCATGTGATTGCTTTTCTGACCTTGGCCTTATCTTAGGGATGCCTTTTCTGCACTTGTGGTGATTTAGCAGATTTCCCAACTCAGATGACATTTCTCCAGAAATAAACAAAAGTGTGTTGGGGGGTGAAAAAAAAAAGGAAAAGCCATCAAACCAATAGAATCTGACTTTTTTTTTTTTTTTTAAAGAATTGATTAACGCTATTTTTTTTCGCCGATGACTCCATCTTGGCAGAGGTCAAAGCCTCGGATCTATACGCCACACATAACAGCATTGATCACCTGGCCCCCTCTCGACAAAAGAAAAAGTGTGTAAACTATCACCCTGTGTTTTCTCAGA
Source organism: Callionymus lyra (assembly GCF_982586985.1). Taxonomy (NCBI): domain Eukaryota; kingdom Metazoa; phylum Chordata; class Actinopteri; order Syngnathiformes; family Callionymidae; genus Callionymus; species Callionymus lyra. The sequence continues at coordinate 22,296,055 of NC_141826.1, read as the reverse complement.
CAAACCTCCCAGGACGGTACAAAGAGAGTCCAAGGGTAGCTCAGTGGTCGACAGCTATTCCAGGAATAAAACGCTCCTCTCTCACTAAATTCTCGGATTTCTTCCAACGTTGAGGTTGAAAACTGGCTTTTTTTTTCTTTTTTTTTTTGACCGTGTCCTCCCGAGTTGTACTCGTAAAAGAACGTGGGCTGGAAAATTAATCTTGAGCGCTATGAGGATATAATGAGATGCACTAAGTCAGGCACTGCCAAGGAACCATGAAAAGATAATGCAACAAAAAAAAAGCTTTTTTGGAAGCTTTGTGTCGTGGAAACGACAAATACAATGATTTTAGACGATCATTTTAATGAGCACAACTCTCGGTTGGTGATTTTCTGAGCATGAACAATTCAGGACGTTGTGCTAGATTTAAAAAAAAATCTTTTATATGGGTCTGATGTTTTGAACCACTTAGACGGACTTGCTCTTAGACTATTTAACCTTCTTTTTTTTATTTATTTATGATATTCAGGGTTTTCTCAAGAGGGCCAGCCTTTCCCTCTTTAATTACAATTCATTTGTCATCTTCACTGTTCATCCGTTCTCAAGTGTTACCTTGATTATAAATGAAGAATGCATGGCATTATCCTACTTTTTAGGCTTGAGGTCTAAATCTATTACGCCAAGGTGGGAGACGGCGCTGCATATTAACACTGTATCAATTAAATAATGAAGAATATCTTCCCTTAATGTGGCACGAACCTTCTATTAGCATAACACATTATGTAACTGCTTAAAAAAAAGTGTGTGATCAGCACATTTACCCTACTTAAGGAAATTGATATTCTTGACTTTACGGCGTATTTTAAACACCGTGGAAACGTATTTAAACCTTTTTTTTTTTTTTCAAATGTATTATTATTGTTGGTTAAAGATATTCTTTTGGAAAATAAATAAATAGCACCACGTCATTTCAAATCCTCATTCTAATCTCTTCATTCCAGGGATTATAAAAAAACGTTCAGACAATCCTCCATGTTCTAATCTGGTACTTGGACCACACATGTGTATTGTCATCCATACAAACTCAAAATACATTTTTTTTAAGAATATGTTATAAAAGTGACTATGACTCCAAAATTGACCTCGCTCTAAAATAAAATGTATAAACTCCATGGCATGTTTGTCACTGTCTCAGAATTGAACCCTTACATTAACGTTGCCGAGGACAATAAAATATATATATACAGTTTATTAAAAAGTTGCTAAGAAATCGCTGACAGTACATTTTTATCGTTTTCCCAACAGTTACACATAAACAGTCGATTAATTATCTGAAATACTATTTATTTAAATGCAAAGCTGCAGCAGAGTTTAACCACACGAGACATAGGTTCTTATATTCCGATTCTAATGGCTCGAAATAAACTAAATAGCTTTCCCATAATGCTCTTTCATATGGTTTTGTAGATTCTTAAAGGACTGTGTTGAGATTCATCGCAGGGACTTCTGGTAAAAAAAAAAAGGCTAATTATCGAAGCTTGTTACGTTGTTTATGTTATTTTAATGCATTCAATACTCGTTTTGGTTTCCTATTGTGAAGACTTGAACTCGGCTGGCCTGTAGTTAATGTTGGCCACTTAATAATCACATTGTTTTGAATCATCCATTGTGTTGTACGTCTCTTACAGCCTGTGGAATAATATCTGGAATTATGTTCATGTAATTGCATGTTAGGTCAAAAAAATGTCTTTATATACATTAATCTTAATAGATATCAATGTTTTATTGTATTCATCTCATTATTTAATTCATATTTATTTCATTATTTGTATTATGTACTGCCATGACCATAACACAATCCTATGTTGTGTTGGCAAAAAAGTTTTCTGATACTAGTTACAATAATTGATACAATAGGTGCTCCGGATTACCATCTGGATCCACAATTTGTTTAGGGCTTTTTTCTTACTCTGTGCACTGACAAACGTAAGAGAAGCTCCATTTATTAACCATTCTGTTTGTAGAAGCCAGTGATAACACAAGGGATAAAAAAACACATTTGTTTTCAGGCCCTTCAGGTCACCTTGACCCTGAGATTACACAAGGCTCAATCAATTCTTGTTTTGAGGGTCTTACAAAGTACTACTGCGACCTGATATACTTTTGAGCTTGTTGCAATGATGGTATTTCAAATACTTAGAATTATATTTCAATTACAATAAATTCATGAATGTTGGATAAAATATCATAGATAAAACACACCATGCTAACTTAATATATTGACAAAGGTCAGCACTCTTTGACAGCGTAAAAAAAAAGTTGTTTTATTTCAATAAATATAATTTTGAGTATGTGTCATTGACATTCAGTGTCATAAATGTATATAAATAATAAATATTTTATTGTTACCCATCCCTCTTCATTGAGTGATTTAAATGTTTCACCAGTTTTCGTGTTAGAACCAGGCATGAAAATAAAGCAAAACCAACATAATACACAATATTTTGCTTTGTTATATATGGTTCATTTAATTGAAGTATTTTTGTTTGATGTCAAAATTTGAAATGATCTAAATTGCTGTATCAAAGGAATGCATTATTCATCGCTCCTTTGGATACTTGTTTTCTTCAGTTAATTTAGCACTTATCTTGGGTCAAGAAATATATTTTTCTGCTCCACCAACTTCAAAAGACAAGTGTAACAATTCCTTGAAGGAAAAACCCGGATCTCTTACCAACCCTCAGCTATATATTCTTGTTTTACATTTCAGGATTCGTTGTTGACATTTAAAATCTCCCACTTGTTGTAAAACAGCCTGTTTAACGCTTCGCAAGTAGGTTTTTATTTCAAGTTCTCTACAAAAATAAGATGTTGTTTTTGGGCCCTTGAGGCTCCAGGGTCACAGGATTAGACCAGTGATGGTCTGATGAAGCTTCATGAAACAGTGTCATTATCTTCTAAGTCCACTAGATGGCGTCCTTTGTTTTGAACAACTGTTCTAATGAAACATCATTTTTAAACTGATGGCGCCACCTACTGACCTCTGAACAACATGACACTGTTTCATGAAGCTTCATCAACACATCACTAGATAAGACCATGTTGCTACACTTAAAGTATCTCACGATACAATATATTTAGTTACACAGGTATAATCTTTTTACAATTTTATGGGACACTGAAATTTATTGAGATCGAACTAAAAGCCAAATGCCCAGCTCTGAATTATCCGCTGTAGCCCCTGTGTTATCTCAGGGTCAAGGTGACCCAGAGGTCACAAAACCAAATGTGTTTGTAGTATCCCTTGTGTTGCCTCTGGTTCAAGTTTTAAAAGAAGCGTTTTTTTATCCTCTCGTCCTCAGTCATCGCTTTTAAATTTCATTGTTTCTCTAGCGGTGTGAGACGCTTAATTTTACACCAAAATGAACAAACGTGGTGACTATTAGCAGGTTAATTGTTAAAAAAAGATAGAATTTGAAACATTTGCACACACTTTATAAAAATAAAAACATTGAATAAATAATATAGAAAACAAACTTTAATTTGTAAGACCAAAACGTATTTGTACCATTTATTATTATTTTTGAATGATACAGTGCTGATTAATGTTGATACAGTATCGTAAAAAACAAGATTGATTTTTATCGTAACATCGATTTCTTTCCCTGCACCCTTAACTGCTATATTTACTGCCCATTGAGTCGGCTGGATTTAGGAAATATTTGGGGGATCAACACATAAAACCAACCATACTAAATCAATTCAACAAGCTTATTGAATATAGGTCATGCTCACCTTTACCAGTTCGTAGTGCTGAATCCCATTGATCCCCACATCAGGGTCAAACGCCGAGGGCACCGGGTATCGAGTGTTGATGGCCGTGTTCTCCGGGATGGAGATGTTTATCACCGTGGACTGGAAAAGGGGAGCGTTGTCGTTCACATCCTCTATGAGGAAACGGATCTTGACCAAGCGGAAAATTTCATCGGGCAGGACGGCCACTTCGATCTCGTAGTAGCAGCGCTTCTCGCCGAAGACGCCGGAGCACAGCTTCTCCCTGTCGATCTTGTGATTGGTGGTGAAGATCTCGCCGGTGCTGGCCTCCACCCGCACCAAAGGCACGTCTCCGGTCTTGTACACGGGCTTGAACTGCAGCGGCGACGACAGCCGCACGTTGGGGTCCAGGTTGAGGTCCAGGTCCCGGCGGAGGTTCCCGATGCGGACGTTCTCGGGCTGCTCCTCCTTGATGGTGTAGTCCCTCTCCTGGGCCCGGCACAGGAGGACCAGGCTGGTGAGTAGGACCGCCCGGACATGAGCCTTACTTGCTAAGTTCATGCTAGAAAGTGAGTGCAGCTTCGCAGAGATCCTGCGGAATAAAGAGACAGAAGGTCAATATATTTTCGAGGCTGAATCCATAACACGTTTATGTGCGACAAAGAAAAACCTGATTTAAGAGCTTTACTTTTTAAATTGTGGACAAGAGCCTATTGGTAGAAGGAGTCGTTGCCTCTGGCACTAGCGAAGCAATTATTTTTTCATAAACTCTTCTTCAACCGCTTCGTATTCCGAGTGTTTCGCTCGGAGCAGACGCGATGTGCCACTTGACAGCATCTATTAATGGAAGAGGCTCATTTGCTCTGAATGTAAACAATTGAGCTCAGAAATATTTCATGAACGGCCATGTGTGTAAACATGGAGTGTGTTAACAGTGTGTTTGAGGAGGGGAAAGATAGCGGCGCTAAATCTGTTTTTGTTGAATCACACCGAAAATATCCCCCCAAAAAAAAACAAAGCGTTTAAACTACATTCAAGCTGTTGGTGATATTTTAAAAAGAGATTATACCAACGACGCGGTCCGGCCAAGTTCCGTCACGGCGTAGAACCTTCAACCACAATTTTTTTTTTGTTAATGTTGCGTTCACTGCCAATTTATTTAATATTGTAATCAAACAAACTTTTTTAATTGTTTTATATGTCATTTCTTGCCAAAGGGCACCGTCACCAAATGCCAAGACCAAAGTAGGTCATTGGAAGACGATGAAAGACTCAACAACAAGTTCTCTGCCAGTACCAGAAACCGCGTTTCCACCATTTGGTTCTTTAGAATCCGTCGGAGTTGCTTCATGTCGCCTGCCAACGCATGTCGGGAATTCATTTATTCATTAAGTTTTATCTCGGAAATCCTTCCTTTTAACCTGACGACGATGTTTGATTCAGGTTTTACTTCGAACAAATGACAAGATCTGTTGTTTGGATTAATAGTTAAAAGAATTACATTTAAAAATCCAATAATAATAATGCAAAAATATGTCAAATATCTTTAGTTAAATGGATTGTTTCAATCAAAGTCTCACTTCACATCCACCCTTCCTTGACCACGCCCCCTTTATTGTGATTGGTCAAACGATCGCAAGTGTGAGCCATTTGGAATGTTAAATACATATGTTAATAAATTAAATTTGTTGATTAGATGTGTTGTATAGCAGACCGGATTTAATGTCATGATGTTATACACAGACCGACATCCAGTTAAAAAAAGTGAAAATGCAATAGCATGACCTACAAAAAACTACAGTTAAGTACATGAAGAAACGTCTCACCAAAACGCTGATTCAGCAAAAGCTTTGCACTGGGTACAACAAGATGTTTGTGTATTTGCAACAACGAATATTTGATTATATGCCGACGATGGTGTTGTGTATGTGTGTGTCTCCAAGCTTTCAGAGACTTTGTGCCAATGTGTGAGTTTGTGTTTAAGAATTATATATATATGGAATCAGAACATACATGGAAACAGAAACAGAAGTTTTGTTTCTAGAGTTTTACTCATTTTCACTAGTCAAGAGTGAAACGCTTATGTTATTTTAGAGAAAAACGTTTTTTCTTTTTGCTAAATGAAACACCTTTTAAGCAGTAATAATACCACAAAGACCAGTACGGGTCCCAAGACTGGAGGTTGGAGATCACTGGTTTAGATATCTGGACTATACGAATACATATTTTTTGATGTCATGACTTATGACGAGGATAGCTGGAATTCTCAACCGAGAATTTATTCCAAAGATGTGGAACCAAAGTTAATATATACTACATCGTAACACACGCAAAAAGTTTTGCATTAAATATCTTATTATTATTATTATAGTTGACAACTGCAACGTTAGTCATTGGGTTTGTATGACTCGTTTTAGGCCAAATTCTGATGATGACATCATCGGTTTATGGGTTTGAATGAAGTCTGAAATATTCACTAATATAATTAGCGAAATTTAGCATTAGCATTTAGCTTCTAGCTCTTTAGGAATTAGTTAGATGTTTTAGGGTTTTTTCTTCAATAGTATTGTTTAATCTAAAAATTCATTGACAGACAAATGTTTTAGTATTGACACACACGATACTCGATACGTTTCAAATAGCAATTCTACCTCACTGGCAATACTACCTTGCAAAATGGTAGCCTTACATTCCAAGATTTCATCCGGCAATGTTGTGTAAGAAATGCTGATTTGCTGCTAATAATAAAAAAAAAACCCTCCTCTGGTGTATTCTCCAGCACTATATTTAATGAATAATATAATTCCTGCAAGTGTCGAGCAAACCCAGGGGTTTTTATTAACCTTCTTTGCTATTCCTTCAGATGCGACGTATGACAGCCGTCACGGATGCACGACGACTGTTAAAAATACATTACAGCAACCAGGGACCACAAATAGCTCATTGGGAAACAGACGCGTTATTTTTCCCTTTAGGTAATTTTTTTCATTTAGTCAAACATCATGATGTTGAGGAAAGGTGTGAGTACCTCAACTGCTCTGCAGGGGGTCCGCTACACAAGAGGCAACATCGTTCATCTACAGCCGAACTGACAGAGGAGGGGGGTTGGAGTAAAAATAAGAATTTAATTAAGGATATTTTGAATCAGCAACAATTATTAGACAGATTTCTTTTCAGGGCCTTTTAAGAAGCAGCCGCTTGAGACTCATTACGAGTCAGTTGGGCGGGAGGAAAAAAACTGCAGCTGACATTGATCAGATTCAGGGTTATTCGTTTGACATGTATGTTGGAGGGAGATTGTTCCCTGGTGTTCCGGATGTTGATGAGATTAAAACCAGTTAGTGATCGTAACACACATTATTCCAGGATCAACAGTTGCTTCGCCCTGATGACCGGCAATCATGGCCGAGGCTTAAATCGATTGATGAAGTTTAACAGCGAGTCTAAGGAAGCTTATTGTTGGGTTGAAAAAAGAGGTTTTTGCTCACTTTGGAGTCGACTTATTAAGACTTTGAGGAAGGATGTAACGGTAGCAAAAACTAGGGTCGTCTAAAGTATCAAAACTCAATAAAGTATTGATGCAAAATGTATTGATTATTTATTTTTTGCACTACCTCAAACCTACTTCTTTTTTCCTTTAAAATATAAGTATTTAAGATATGGTTCTGTTCAATGTTGTAGCAGAAGTATTTCGTCTCTTTTTTTTCTTTTTATTCTACGTATTTATTTATTTTGTCTTGGATGGTATCGATATTGAATATTTTCCTGTCTGGCCCGGGGGCTAATGGCAGCCCTTTCGACTGTTATTATGCGGCCGTAATGAGAACAGAGCAAAACTGATCAGAGTAGAACATAATATAACATTTTAATTTTAATTGAATAACTCTAAATATAACTATTTAAAGTTATTTCTGAACTCCTTTTTCTTTCTTTTTGTAAAAATGTTTGACCAAACAAAATAATTTGAGGGAAAATTTGGAAAAAAATACATTAAATATAACTATAAAATGAATGCTTTATTAATATTGTAGTGGTTCATCTTATACTTTACCCCCCTTTTTTAAAGATTTGTTGTATTGGCTTTTTGCTTTTGCTTGACGGCCCCTTACGGCAGTCAAGGTATAAAATGTGGCCCCTAACCCTTCAACCCTGCCAAAGTGGAAGATCCTAGTATAAAAGTAAATCTGGAAAAATATAAAAACAACAAAACTAATGTATCAGTGCAGTAGCAGATAAAAACAAGTGCAGATACGCTACAGTGGATATTTGTTAGTTTAGGTCTTTTATAATTGATCATTTTAGGCAAATAGAAATTACTTTCCTGCCTCATTCGCATCCTACAATTGTGGTGACAGTCAACACCTGATCAGGTGTCATAAACGAGTAGAACCACCTTCAATTCATTTCCATAAACCTGTCCATGACAGCTATCTGAGGAAAATAAATTATGCTGGAGGTTGGCGGAGAAGTGGGATGGAATATAAAGTCCTCAGTGTCAGTCACCATGTCTCTTTTACTTACATTTCACCTGCCGTCACAAATGCTATTTTAAACCTCAGACAGCAGTTGAAGCGGATCTCGCGGGGGACACGGAGTCAGGAGGAGAAAGACAACGTGACGGACTGGTCATCCACATGAAATAGAGGCCCGAGATCGCCGTGAAACTATATCTTGTCATGATCAACTGTGTGTGGCATCGGTTCTGGAGACTGACGGTTTATTAGTCGTCAAAGTCAGATTTTTCTATTTTGGTTCAACTATGACAGATTTGAAAGTCTTCTTTTTTGATGGTATCTTTGAAAACTGTCTGATTTAGTCTTGTGGATGGATCCCACCTGGGGTCAAACGGTACTGCATTTCATTATTCTTCGTCAGACTGCCATCTGCTTAGCTATTTAAGCCCGGAAAATGGAAAAATGTTGCTAAAATTAGATTTCCACTCAGTACGAATTGATTGTCGGCAGCAGATTTCGCTTTTCAATTAAGCATTTTCACAAACAAAATAACCTTCAAACAAACGCACGCTTCTTTTCCACATAACAATTTAATAAAAAAGCGATTTCTTGTGCTTATCTGAAGCCTTGATGTCGGCGGTCGATGCTCATCTATGGTCTCGATCTGTGCTCAACAAGTCCAGCGACTTATACGAGGTAAAGACAAAAAGTAATCCTTTATATCGCTGCTTTTGACTCGAGTAAACAAGTAACTACCACGAGTGCAATGATGGAAAAATACATTAAAACAAATGCATACGTCTTGGATATTTTATCCATAACAATATAAATTTCTTACAGTACTTTTGTTTGGGTGTTTTTTCCAGATCGTGTACATGGGATAGCGTAAAAGAATCGTTGATTTCCGATGAAAATGAGAATTTAAGAGGCTTTTGGTCTAAATAATACTTGTTTTGGTGGGAAAAAAAGAATTTTAACGACTGTATGGAAGATAATGAGTAAAAGAAGAGACATTTTAAGATGTTGGCTATTTTTTGCATGGATTTACTCTGTTAAATATGATTTTATTTTCCCTTTTTTACCAGCTATTCTCAGAATTATAAGCAGCATTTTTCCAAAATTCACTCTCTATCTTTATTTCTAATTTAAAGAAAGATGGTGAATACGATTGAGGGCAGTTAAGCTCGTCTTCAATTGCTTTCTGGGAGCTTGAGATTATATATTTATACATCGTTTCTGAAGTGTGACTGGTCTGAAGTCTCCTGTGGACGAGTCTCTGTGACTGCTGGAGCGTTTGACCGAGGAGCCGCGCACCCACGCAGCAAACACCAGCAGGGAGAAGTGGCTGAAAGAGAAGTGGATCTATGTTTTTCTTTCTTTTTTTTTTTCCCCGGACGATGTTGGAATATAAAAAAGCGGCTCAAGTCGTGACTAGAGGGGAGAGAGTAGTGCGCGCTCCACGCCAGACGCGCGCCTAATAAATACACCAAAAATAATACGCATGAAATTCAAATTCTATCAAATCCATTTCCGAGTCGGTCCAGCGCAGATATGTATCCTCTGCCCCCCCTTGACCCCCCAAACCCCTCCAAGCGGCTCCGGGAAGATCGATTTGGTTTTTACACGGACCATAAAAACCTGCTTGTTGAACACAGTGCGCCTAAACGCGCGCAGCCAATAAACAGATTGTGATCTACATCATCTTACCTTCTTCTTTTTTTCTCTCTCTCTCTCTGTGTTTCTCTTCTTCTGGGATGCAGAAGTCAACCTCTGCGTGGAGGCATCGCTCATTTACCGAAAGAAAAAAAGTGCCATGAGATTCTCATGAGTGCGACGAAGATCCACTAAAAAAAAAGACACTTATCCATGCGCTGGAAAACGGTTAGTCCTCTCAGGAGCAGGTGGAAAGGAAAAAGAAAAAAAAAGGTGGATTAAGTTAGTTGTAAATTCCTCATCAGGTCTCTGGCATCCATCCGCGGATTCTACTGAGTAAGGGATTGGAACCGGCGACTGCGCGCACAACACGCACACACACGTGTGCGGGGCTAGACGCGTAAAACTTCAATCCCGGTGCGTAAATTTCTGCTGGAGATCATGACACTTTTGCCTAACAGTGACCACTTGTTCGGGACTGTTCTCGCAAGGTTTGTCCAGGAGGGTGAGAAAGAAAGAAAAGGGGGGATGATCGCATCGCGCCCTCCTCCCGGCGGACTTGGATGAAAAGTGCGCCTCGGTGCCGCAGAACTTAGCCCGGATGAGGCGGTTCGCTCGTATCTGTCTGCTAAGCTGTGGATGTCTCAGTAGAACTGTATGAACTCAGTTTCTCAATTCCGCTCTCTCCCTCTCGCTCACCCCCTTTTTTCCACTGACATCATGTGGAAGGAGGAGCCAGCAGTAGATAAGAGCCCTGGTCCTCTTAAAGCCGCACTGCGCTGCTGAGATGTACTGGAGGTGGATAGAGAGGATCACAGGCAGCCTCAGTCATTTGCTGGAGCCTCCCCTACCAAAAGAAATCCATCTGAAAGCAAGAGGGGGGCACTGTTCACTTTTATACCGAGCCTCCAAGTTTCCTTTCCTGAATCCTGATGAGGTTTTCTTCTCCTCAGACAAATTCCCCAGGCTGTCAACAGGGCATGGTCAAGCGCTTATCGTGGGATGATAAGAGAGAATTAGAGCGATAATGGCTCCACACTTTGCATGTTTTAAAACCATGTTGAATTATTTCCAGGGAGATTGCACCGGCTCACCAAACGGCATCGGTTTCTAATGATGACATTTGATAAAATTACGCAGGAATTACAGGGTTGTGAGGGTGTGAATGTTACCGGGTCACCAGGGTGACTCATTAGACTCCAAACAGTTCAGAGAAGGATTTTTTCTTTATAAATTAACACTTTTACTAAATAAGGTTTCGTTTAATTTTTCAATTCGTCCTTGTGTCTCTCTATCAGTAAAGTCATACAAATAGATTTCCGCAGATTAGTTTTGATTTCAGGAGGTTTTTTTAAAGGTGTATTTTTTTTTAGATTGCTGGAGAATTTTTCGTGAAAGTTTGACCAACTCGTCAATACTATCAATATATGATGGTTAAGACTCCCAGAGGTGTAGGTTTGATTCAAGGTCAGGGTGTTTTTTTATTTTGCCAACACATTTTTCGAATCATAGAATATTTTTTTACATTTTTTTTGATGAAATGAGCTCCTTGTGTGATGTGCTGACTTGGTGCTTTCCTAGTTTTAAATGGTCTAACTTATTTACACATAATGGTATAATGTTGATTCATAATCAGATTATTGATCACACTTTACTAGTTTAAAACTTTTTAACTGATCCAAACTTGGCTTCAGGAGAGTAGTTGCCTCTGCCAAGGAGATTATCTGATCAGAGTTTACTCCAAAATCCATGATATTTTCAGGAATCGTTGATAGTACAGCAAAGAACAGACTGTGAAAGATTAGTGGCGGTACAATTGCCATCTGGATCCACAAATCAATTTGAAGGATTTGTCACCGAGAATTTCAGTGACTGAGCCATATTTCTTTATTTCACCGATGCAAGCGTCCTCAACTAGATTTGCTAATAAAATATTTAATCATGCTGTTAAGATATATAATGTTATCGTTCAGATTATGGATCACAATTTACTAGTTAATCTAATTTTTCAACTGATCTAAACTTGGCTTCTGGTGAGTAATTGCCTCTGCCAAGGAGATTGTCTGTTCACCATTTACTCACCCACCCATGATATTTTCAGGAACTGTTGATAGTACAGCAAATAATTGATTATGAAAGATTAGGACCATCTGGATCTACAAATCCTTTGAAGGATTCTTTGAAGATTTGGCCTCTCCTGCGAGAACGTTCTCAAATGCTACAACTGTCCTAAACTCATCGCCTAGATTTGCTAATACAATATTTAATCACGTCATATCAGATAAAATAAAAAATGTTAGCATTCAGATTAGTTATCAACTAATCATATATTAGTTTATTAGTTAATTATATTTTTTAACTGATCTAAACTTGGCGAGTTATTGCCTCTGCTAAAGAGATTATTTGATTAGCATTTACTCAAAAACCCATGATATTTTCAGGAACTGTTACAGCAAAAGAAAGAAAAGTACAGCAAAGATTGATTATGAAATAATGGTGTCCATCCATCCATCCATCCATCCATCCATCCATCCATCCATCCATCCATCCATCCATCCATCCATCCATCCATCCATCCATCCATCCATCCATCCATCCCTTTTTGGACAAAAAACAATACAGACCTTTATGGGGGAATATTTAGTGATGTCCTGAGTTGATGAAGCTTCATTATACAGTGTATTTTTAAAGAGGCCAGTAGGTGGCGCCCTCAGCTCTAAAAGGAAGTGACCTTTAAAAAGAATACCTTAATGACGGGTTGATGAGGCATCATGATACAGCATTGGTTGTGTGTAGCTGTATCCTGATAAAGCAGTGTCTTTATAAATTATTAATTCTAAATTATAATTGATTTGAAAATGGCCACTAGGTGGCACTCTCTGCATTATAATATTTGGCTCTGAACTCAATGAAACCTGGCATTATTTTTTAAATTGCATTAATCAATCCATGGTTTGCTGTATCATGATCCCTCATCAACCATCACTAGAATATCTGTTCAAAGCAACAGAGTATATAGGGGAGTGCTTTGTGAAGCTCCATGAACCCCTTAAGAGTAGTGATGTGCTGATGAAGCTTCATGAAACAGTGTCATGTTGTTTAGAGGTCAGTAGGTGGCGCCATCAGTTTAAAAATGATGTTTCATCAGATCAGTTGTTCAAAACGAATGAAATAGTTCAGAGACGCCATCTAGTGGACTCTGGAGATAATTACACTATATCATGAAGCTTCATCAGACCATCACTGCTTATGAGATGAAACTTCATAAAGCAGCTTTTTATTTTTTTTAAATCCCAGTCGGTGGCGCCGTCAGTTTAAAGCAACAGATTATACAGCAGAAGGCGCCATCTAGTGGCATAGAAGGATACTGCTTCATGAAGCTTCATCGACACGTCACTACAATGATCCCCAGCTAGAAGCAAGGACGGATATATTATAGGCTTAAAATAATCGCTTTGTTGAAGATGATTAAGTTAACAGAACTCTGCCGCAAGAATTCTGAGCCGCTCTAGTAGAAGAACTCACATTTCTCCGATCCTTAAAACTCTTCACTGGCTGCCAGTTTCTTTCAGGATCAACTTTAAAATTCTGGTTCTTACTTTCAGATCTATTCATGGTCAGACCTTCCATCAGTGATCTGATCCAGCCTTACACCCCAGCTTGGGCTCTGAGGTCTGTGGATCAGAATCTACTGATGGTTCCTGAACACGCTTCAGGACCAGAAGAGAGAAATCCTTCCAGACTGTTGCTCCTAAGCTTTGGAACCATCTCTGTGTTTGATGATCTACTGACTCCTTCAAGAAACATCTTAATACACTTTCATTTGTGCTTTTTCCTGATTTTCTGTTATTTCCTTATGTTTTCTTTCGTTTTTTTTCTCTTTTTTATCTTGACCTTTTAAGTATTTATTTAATTGGATATATTTTGATTGTTAAAGGGCTTTCTGACCGTGGTCATGAAAACCGCTCTATAAATACTAATAACTTACTTGTATTTTTGTGTTTATAAATAAAATCATGGTAGTACAAAATGTTCGCTAACAATCCATCTAAAGAAACGATGAAACGACAGCAGACTAACTGGGAAATCAAAGCTCTTGACAGTGTTGAAGCTGCCAGGTTGTGCAGACACTTCATCTACATGATAATGAAGCGCCAAACGCGACGCTTGTGTTGTGAACGAAAATAAAGCCACAATAGTACAATTGTACGACAATCTATCTTTAATATTAGCCTCAGTAACATAGCGTGTTGTTCCTCTTTTGTTAATGAAATTGCTATTCTTTGGTTCTGTCTTTAATTTAAATAAAGAATATATATATTTTTGAACCGCTCACTTAAAAGTCTATATTTCTTGTATATAAAATAAATGATTCGGGAGAGAAAACAGAATCTCTTTAAAGGATAAGTCACGTTGACGTTTTCTAGGTCATTCACCGCATCGATCTGATAGCATTACTGATGGCAATCAGTCGCCTCCGTCCTGTGGTAAATTATACACATGTGACACGAAGCTCTATAAATCACCGTCTTACAGGACATTTTACCAGGGTCATATTGAGTTGTCACATAAAGGTCAACGCACTAAGCACCACGACGGCACAGCTTATTGCCCCTGTCACTTTCACACAAACATCCGCCAACAAGTCACAATCCACAACATCCTGGGAAATATATCCTGGTGTTATCATAGTTTTGTTATTATTATTTTACATTTAAAAGAAATACATGTTCTATACTAGTTTCATGTTCTATATTTATTATTTATTATTTTACATTTTGAAAACAGTTACGTATACTAGACTACTTTCATATCCTTTATTTCTTATTTCTTATATTTTTATTTTGCATTTTAAAAACGGTTGCATGTTTTAACTATTTTCAAATTCTGTATTTATTATATATTATTATTTTACATTTTTAAAATAGTTACATCTTCTAAACTAGTTTCATATTCTTGTATTTATTTTTTCTTATATTTTTATTTTACATTTTAAAAACGGTTGCATGTTCTAAACTATTTTCATGTTTCATATCCTCTATTTCTTATTATTATATTATTATTTTACATTTTTAAATTGTTAGATGTTCTAAACTAGTTTCAAATTCTGTATTTATTACATTATTTTACATTTTAAAAACAGTTACATGTTCTAAAATAGTTTCATATTCTCTATTTCTTATTTATTATATTATTATTTTACATTTTTTAAATAGTGACATGTTATAAAGTAGTTTCATAATCTTGTAATTCTTATTTATTATATTATTATTTTACATTTTAAAAGCAGTTACGTATACTAGACTACTTTCATATCCTTTATTTCTTATTTCTTATATTTTTATTTAGCATTTTAAAAACGGTTGCATGTTTTAACTATTTTCAAATTCTGTATTTATTATATATTATTATATTATTATTTTACATTTTTAAAATAGTTACATCTTCTAAACTATTTTCATATTCTTGTATTTATTTTTTCTTATATTTTTATTTTACATTTTAAAAACGGTTGCATGTTCTAAACTATTTTCATGTTTCATATCCTCTATTTCTTATTATTATATTATTATTTTACATTTTTAAATTGTTAGATGTTCTAAACTAGTTTCAAATTCTGTATTTATTACATTATTTTACATTTTAAAAACAGTTACATGTTCTAAAATAGTTTCATATTCTCTATTTCTTATTTATTATATTATTATTTTACATTTTTTAAATAGTGACATGTTATAAACTAGTTTCATAATCTTGTAATTCTTATTTATTATATTATTATTTTACATTTTAAAAACAGTTACGTATACTAGACTACTTTCATATCCTTTATTTCTTATTTCTTATATTTTTATTTTGCATTTTAAAAACGGTTGCATGTTTCAACTATTTTCAAATTCTGTATTTATTATATATTATTATATTATTATTTTACATTTTTAAAATAGTTACATCTTCTAAACTAGTTTCATATTCTTGTATTTATTTTTTCTTATATTTTTATTTTACATTTTAAAAACGGTTGCATGTTCTAAACTATTTTCATGTTTCATATCCTCTATTTCTTATTATTATATTATTATTTTACATTTTTAAATTGTTAAATGTTCTAAACTAGTTTCAAATTCTGTATTTATTACATTGTTTTACATTTTAAAAACAGTTACATGTTCTAAAATAGTTTCATATTCTCTATTTCTTATTTATTATATTATTATTTTTCATTTTTTAAATAGTGATATGTTATAAAGTAGTTTCATAATCTTGTAATTCTTATTTATTATATTATTATTTTACATTTTAAAAACAGTTACGTATACTAGACTACTTTCATATCCTTTATTTCTTATTTCTTATATTTTTATTTTGCATTTTAAAAACGGTTGCATGTTTTAACTATTTTCAAATTCTGTATTTATTATATATTATTATATTATTATTTTACATTTTTAAAATAGTTACATCTTCTAAACTAGTTTCATATTCTTGTATTTATTTGTTCTTATATTTGTATTTTACATTTTAAAAACGGTTGCATGTTCTAAACTATTTTCATGTTTCATATCCTCTATTTCTTATTATTATATTATTATTTTACATTTTTAAATTGTTAGATGTTCTAAACTAGTTTCAAATTCTGTATTTATTACATTATTTTACATTTTAAAAACAGTTACATGTTCTAAAATAGTTTCATATTCTCTATTTCTTATTTATTATATTATTATTTTACATTTTTTAAATAGTGACATGTTATAAAGTAGTTTCATAATCTTGTAATTCTTATTTATTATATTATTATTTTACATTTTAAAAACAGTTACGTATACTAGACTACTTTCATATCCTTTATTTCTTATTTCTTATATTTTTATTTAGCATTTTAAAAACGGTTGCATGTTTTAACTATTTTCAAATTCTGTATTTATTATATATTATTATATTATTATTTTACATTTTTAAAATAGTTACATCTTCTAAACTAGTTTCATATTCTTGTATTTATTTTTTCTTATATTTTTATTTTACATTTTAAAAACGGTTGCATGTTCTAAACTATTTTCATGTTTTATATCCTCTATTTCTTATTATTATATTATTATTTTACATTTTTTAAATTGTTAGATGTTCTAAACTAGTTTCAAATTATGTATTTATTACAATATTTTACATTTTAAAAACAGTTACATGTTCTAAAATAGTTTCATATTCTCTATTTCTTATTTATTATATTATTATTTTACATTTTTTAAATAGTGACATGTTATAAAGTAGTTTCATAATCTTGTAATTCTTATTTATTATATTATTATTTTACATTTTAAGAACACTTTCTGTTCTAAACTATTCTCATATTCTTTATTTCATGTTTTTCATGTTATTATTTTGCATTTTAAAAATAGTTACATGTTCTAACTAGTTTCATATTCTGTATTTATTACAAAATATACAATTCTATGTATTTTTTTAAGACACTAGTTCACCCCAGAACTAGAGCCAAACTAGATATGTTAACGGTGTTCGCTGCATTTCACCCTAGGTAGCTGGGATAGCCCCCATTAGTGGAAGGAACATGGAAGAATGGTAGCATTGCATTGCATTATGGGAGAAATTCTCATTAGCTGCTTAAACCAGTTTTCGTTGACGATCAAGGGCAATATTTAAAACTATCTCGGTTCATTCGATGGAAATATTAAATTATTTTCATGTATTTCTTTAGAATCGACTCAACCTTGAGACTTATGTAAGAGAATGTATGACATTATTTCTGAATTAAAATGTATTTTCTTATTGAATTGAACGACACTTTCTTTCATTTCACCATCTTAACACTTGTTTTTCCTTCACTTTAGAATTTATATTTTCTCCTCCTGGATTGGTCGTCGAACACGTCTTTCTTCTACTCGATGAACTGCTGCAGACGCTATCGAGTTATTGAACATGTTGAGAAAAACATCCTTTTCTTTTCTGACAATCTTCGCTGGGTCTGCGGCCTTGGAAACTTTCAACATCTCCGGTAATTCAAAATGAGTAAGAACGACTCACTTCCTTACTTTATGTTTACAGCACCACCTTCCAAGGCAGGCCCCGGGGGCCACAGGTGATTCATTTGAGGGGATTTATGAGGCCCTTATGATGTCAGAGTAAAACAACAAGACAACTTTTGTTTTGTATTTAGTACTTGTTCATATTATTCATTAAATTACATTTTAATTTTGTTCTTTTTGTCAATATTTGACATAGAAACGATTTGTAAAGTACTTTACTTGTAAAGTAGTGAGTAAGTATTAACATTTAACTGAATATTCATATTAATATTAAGTTGTTTTTATTTCTATTTTTCATTTGACTTGATATTTAATAACAATTTCTTTAGCCTTTCTTTTTCTTTTGACTTTCGCAAAGTATTTTTTCTTTGGAAATATCCGCCCGAATAATATTTTTTGTCAATAACCAAGCAGACTTACTATTAGTGTTTGTTATCAATTTTATTATCTTGTGTTTTTATTTATTGTCTTTCATTTTTCATTAAACCAGTTTAGAAACTTTTGCACAAAACTCTCTTTTCATTGAAATATTGACATCTAAAAACGTATCTTAAGCTCCGCCCACTGAAAACACTGTTTTTCTGGAGATTAAATCTTGTTTACCATAAACACGCCCACTCTGCTGTGATTGGTCAGACATCAAGGTTTGTCACTGCGCGTCATCAATCTAGGAAGTATCCACCTCGTAGGCACTCGTTGTATAAACAAAGCGGGGCCTGATTACAGCTGGTTGGAGGAGCAGTGAAGCCATTATTAGGTCATAATGGACTTGGCTCTCGTAACCTCTTGTTCGCCCAGATTTCAGACACATTTTTATAAAGTATTAGGTGTAAAACATGGTCATGATGAGGAACTCACTGGATCTTGGAGAGGAACATTTGAACCATGTGAGTCAGGAGAGGAGTAAAAGGGGTCACCAGTAAATGTACCTTCTCTTTCAAGGCTACTTCATTGTCGTACCTCTCGTATCCTCTGTAGTGTTGAAAGTACCACAAGCTCGATGATCCTCCTCATCGTCAAGAGTTCTGAGACGAACAGAGCGACATCGTCAGCAAAAAACAAAACAAAACAAGGAGCCATTCACCGATCATCACTTTGCAAATACTCTTCTCTACGACCATAAAATTCCAGAACGCAACCGATGACGCGGCCCAAAACCACAGATACAAGTATCGAGTATAATCTCATCATTAACATCCCTCGTTCCTAAATATCATTTTTCTTTTGTCTGCCTCAAGGAAAGTTTCAAGTCTCACAAAAACACCCGTCGATGATGTTTCCTGGTGTCGGCCATTGTTCCCGCCACTAACGAAGGTCGCTAACGTCAGGTGACATGTACCTTCAACACACCAATGACGGTGTTACCTGGAATGTTACCTAATGTTCCGTCGGTAAATGATCAGGTGTTCGCGCCTCGGAGACGTCCTCGACGGTCGCACCCGAGACGACGCGTCCGACTTCACGTTAATTGCGACAAACGAGGAAAGTGCTGTTTTTTTTTTCTAACGACTTTTGAGTGGATGTGAAGTTTATGTAAAACACTCAGGAGGCTAAAAATACTCACGAGATCCTTTCATTGCTGAGACTTAAGAAGTGTCAGAAATACTTGTAAAGTATAAAAGTTGATTCTTTTTACACGTATCTCTTGTATATTGTGTTTTTCCTTTAAGGCACGAGTTTATTTTTCTCCTCCTTCCATTTATTCTACCTTTTCCTATCATTGTTCTTCTTCTATCTTTTACTCTTCCTCTTCTCATTGTCCTATTACTCTTCCTCTACCACTCCATCTTTATCTTCTTTTCATTTTTCTTCCTCTTCACCCATTCTCTTCTTTATATTATTCCTAATCTTCTTACTAAAACTCTTCCTTCTTCACTTTTCTATAACTTTTCATCTTCTTTTAATTCTCTTCCTTTTTTTCTTCCCTTTTCTATCCTTCTTCTCATTGTACTTTACTTCTTCTTCTTCCTATTACTCTTCATCTTCTTCTGCATCCTCTTCCTCTTCATTTCCCCCTTCACTTTCTTCTTATTCTTCCTTTTACTCCTTCACTTCTTAATCATCCCATTCTTTGTCCTCTTTATCTTCTCTTTTTTACTATCCCTTCTCTTCTTCTTCCTATATCTCTTCAACTTCTTCATCCCGTTCTTTTTCCTCTTCCTCATCTCTTTCCTCTCATCATTCTTCCTTATCTTCATCATCATCCTTCTTCTTCTTTTTCCTGTTCTTCTTTCACCAGGTTACTTTATCTCTAACATTGTTAGTGCCTGTGGTTAACTTACTGTGTAAAAATATATATTTGAAAAATATTGTTGTCGTTATGTGATATTAATCGTTGTTTTACCAGTTTATTCAATAGTTAAGTAGAAGATCTTAGTTGATCCTTTAGTTTTCTGCTAGTCTTATGCTAACGTCAATAAATAAATTGACCAAAACTGATCATTTCTGACTTGTTTTCTTACGTATTTTATGATTTAAAATGGAAAATGTGACTTTTGTTTTCGGATAAATCAACACATAATTAACAAACAAGTTAATTTTATGAATGTTTTTCTTGTTTATTTATTTTTTTAGAACATTCTTCATCCCGTTCTTTTTCCTCTTCCTCATCTCTTTCCTCTCATCATTCTTCCTTATCTTCATCGTCATCCTTCTTCTTCTTTTTCCTGTTCTTCTTTCACCAGGTTACTTTATCTCCAACATTGTTAGTGCCTGTAGTTAACTTACTGTGTAAAAATATATATTTGAAAAATATTGTTGTCACTCAAGTGTCGTTACGTGATATTAGTCGTTGTTTTACCAGTTTATTCAATAGTTAAGTAGAAGATCTTAGTTGATCCTTTAGTTTTCTGATAGTCTTATGCTAACATCAATAAATTAATTGACCAAAACTGATCATTTCTGACTTGTTTTCTTACATATTTTATGATTTAAAATGGAAAATGTGACTTTTGTTTTCAGATAAATCAACACATAATTAACAAACAAGTTAATTTTATGAATGTTTTTCTTGTTGATTTATTTTTTTAGAACATTCTTCATCCCGTTCTTTTTCCTCTTCCTCATCTCTTTCCTCTCATCATTCTTCCTCATCTTCATCGTCATCCTTCTTCTTCTTTTTCCTGTTCTTCTTTCACCAGGTTACTTTATCTCCAACATTGTTAGTGCCTGTGGTTAACTTAGTGTGTAAAAATATATATTTTAAAAATATTGTTGTCACTCAAGTGTCGTTATGTGATATTAATCGTTGTTTTACCAGTTTATTCAATAGTTAAGTAGAAGATCTTAGTTGATCCTTTAGTTTTCTGATAGTCTTATGTTAACGTCAATAAATTAATTGACCAAAACTGATCATTTCTGACTTGTTTTCTTACGTATTTTATGATTTAAAATGGAAAATGTGACTTTTGTTTTCAGATAAATCAACACATAATTAACAAACAAGTTAATTTTATGAATGTTTTTCTTGTTTATTTATTTTTTTAGAACATTCTTCATCCCGTTCTTTTTCCTCTTCCTCATCTCTTTCCTCTCATCATTCTTCCTCATCTTCATCGTCATCCTTCTTCTTCTTTTTCCTGTTCTTCTTTCACCAGGTTACTTTATCTCCAACATTGTTAGTGCCTGTAGTTAACTTACTGTGTAAAAATATATATTTGAAAAATATAGTTGTCACTCAAGTGTCGTTACGTGATAATAATCGTTGTTTTACCAGTTTATTTAAAAGTTAAGTAGAAGATCTTAGTTGATCCTTTAGTTTTCTGATAGTCTTATGCTAACGTCAATAAATTAATTGACCAAAACTTATCATTTCTGACTTGTTTTCTTACGTATTTTATGATTTAAAATGGAAAATGTGACTTTTGTTTTCAGATAAATCAACACATAATTAACAAACAAGTTCATTTTATGAATGTTTTTCTTGTTTATTTATTTTTTTAGAACATTCTTCATCCCGTTCTTTTTCCTCTTCCTCATCTCTTTCCTCTCATCATTCTTCCTTATCTTCATCGTCATCCTTCTTCTTCTTTTTCCTGTTCTTCTTTCACCAGGTTACTTTATCTCCAACATTGTTAGTGCCTGTGGTTAACTTACTGTGTAAAAATATATATTTGAAAAATATTGTTGTCACTCAAGTGTCGTTACGTGATATTAATCGTTGTTTTACCAGTTTATTCAATAGTTAAGTAGAAGATCTTAGTTGATCCTTTAGTTTTCTGATAGTCTTATGCTAACGTCAATAAATAAATTGACCAAAACTGATCATTTCTGACTTGTTTTCTTACGTATTTTATGATTTAAAATGGAAAATGTGACTTTTGTTTTCACATAAATCAACACAAAATTAACAAACAAGTTAATTTTATAAATGTTTTTCTTGTTTATTTATTTTTTTTAGAACATTCTTCATCCCGTTCTTTTTCCTCTTCCTCATCTCTTTCCTCTCATCATTCTTCCTCATCTTCATCGTCATCCTTCTTCTTCTTTTTCCTGTTCTTCTTTCACCAGGTTACTTTATCTCCAACATTGTTAGAGCCTGTGGTTAACTTACTGTGTAAAAATATATATTTGAAAAATATTGTTGTCACTCAAGTGTCATTACGTGATATTAATCGTTGTTTTACCAGTTTATTCAATAGTTAAGTAGAAGATCTTAGTTGATCCTTTAGTTTTCTGATAGTCTTATGTTAACGTCAATAAATTAATTGACCAAAACTGATCATTTCTGACTTGTTTTCTTACGTATTTTATGATTTAAAATGGAAAATGTGACTTTTGTTTTCAGATAAATCAACACATAATTAACAAACAAGTTAATTTTATGAATGTTTTTCTTGTTTATTTATTTTTTTAGAACATTCTTCATCCCGTTCTTTTTCCTCTTCCTCATCTCTTTCCTCTCATCATTCTTCCTCATCTTCATCGTCATCCTTCTTCTTCTTTTTCCTGTTCTTCTTTCACCAGGTAACTTTATCTCCAACATTGTTAGTGCCTGTAGTTAACTTACTGTGTAAAAATATATATTTGAAAAATATAGTTGTCACTCAAGTGTCGTTACGTGATAATAATCGTTGTTTTACCAGTTTATTTAAAAGTTAAGTAGAAGATCTTAGTTGATCCTTTAGTTTTCTGATAGTCTTATGTTAACGTCAATAAATTAATTGACCAAAACTGATCATTTCTGACTTGTTTTCTTACGTATTTTATGATTTAAAATGGAAAATATGACTTTTGTTTCACATAAATCAACACAAAATTAACAAACAAATTAATTTTATGAATGTTTTTCTTGTTTATTTATTTTTTTAGAACATGATTGTGATTCTAAGAAACAGTTAAGATTCATCCTAAAGTCAAATTCTCAGTCGTAAGGTCATGTCGACATGTCGGAGCCGGAGACGCTCCTGATCCGAAGGTGATGAGCCCGTGAGTGAAGGAGCTCCTCATCCGACACAGTTCATCATGGAGAGGTTTTGTTCTGATCTCGCAGCGAATCCCATCAAAGGGACGCCGGGAGATATGTTCCAATAACAACAGGCTGAGAACATAATCAGTGGAACAAAAGAGAATCGTCCATCGTTGTTGACTTGCTGTGTTGACATGACAACGTAATGGCGCTTTAGTTGCATTCGGATTCTTCAGTTTTTATTGATCCATTTTTATACTCGGTGGAATTAAAATACATTACAAAAATAACGTTTTTCAGCGTTATTATTTTGTATTTGGTCAAATTTAACATAGAATTTATTTTTTATAGCAACAGATTTTGGCTCCATGTCATCAATTTTGCATTACTTTTCACGATGTTTTTAATTTTGAAAATATATTCAGCTATTTTAGAAGAGTATTGTAGGAAAATAATTTGAATTCCAAAAACTAGGGTTGGATTCCGATATCATTGAGGGTTCTGTTTCTGACACAATATGTCAACCGGTGCAGATTTCAGTTAGTTCATTCAAAGTTGTGTTGCCAAATTATTTTTTTACATTGAATTGTCAAAAGTAATTCATTTAATTTATAATCATATCAGAACTTAAATGAAAAAGCCACATTTCTGATTACAGTGGAAAATTGTTGGAATAAAGTTGAAATTGTTTGATTATAGTTGAAAATTGTTGATTATAGTTGAAAATTGTTTAATTATAGGTAAAAAATGTTTTATTTTATTAGAAAATTGTTTGATTATGGTTTAAAATCGTTTGATTATAGTTGAAAATTGTTTGATTATAGTTGAAAATTGTTTGATTATAGTTGAAAATTGTTTGATTATAGTTGAAAATTGTTTGATTATAGTTGAAAATTGTTTGATTACAGTTGAAAATGGTTTGATTATAGTTGAAAATTGTTTGATTATAGTTGAACATTGTTGGATTATATTTGAAAATTGTTGGATTATAGTTAAAATTGTTGGATTATAGTTGGAAATTATTGGATTATAGTTAAAATTGTTGGATTATAGTTGGAAATTGTTGGATTATATTTGAAAATTGTTGGATTATATTTGAAAATTGTTGGATTATAGTTAAAATTGTTGGATTATATTTAAAAATTGTTGGATTATAGTTGAAAATTGTTGGATAATAGTTGAAAATTGTTTAATTATAGTTGATTATTGTTGGATTGTAGTTGAAAATAGTTTGATTTAGTTTAAAATTGTTTATTATAGTTAAAATTTGTTCGATTATAGTTGAACATTGTTTGGTTATAGTTGAAAATGATAAAATAAGAATTATGATTGATTCATTATTAACTTTAAAAATGACAGAACATACATGTATTTAATTTTTGTTTACAAACATTTCGAAATATAAATTCCTTACAAGATTTTGCGTGTTTTGTTTTCCTTTGTTGAGGCCAGCTTCCAGCACCTGTTGCACCAGCTCCACTTCATCACTTCAGAAGTTAAATCCTGAACAAAACCCACACCAATTCTCATCCAGTTATGTGACTTTAAAATGTCACATTTTTAAGACTCTTAATTTACTTCAAATTAGGTTATTTGGTTTGTAAAAGAGCGACAAAAAAAGTTGACGTTGGAGTAAAGAAGTTGCATATTCATGGCCGTCACACATCGTCTCTCTGTAACGGGATGATTGCGGCGGATTCATTTTTTCCTGTGAAGAGACAAACACGACTTCAGAAATAAAACCCAACACAACACCCTTTAATTTGATCGCAACATGACGCCTAAATTGTACCCATTTGGTTTTTCATAGAAAGCTTTCTTTTCCTGGAGAAGAACCCGAGCGTTAAAACCTCCTTCATCTGTTTGATGAAGGCGATCGTACATGTTGTGGTGTTGTTTCCTTCCATCTGTCTGCTGTGAATGACAGCCGAGAGCAAGGCTGTCAAAAAAAACGACAGGTTTTTTTGTGGTGGTTACAGTCCTTCCCCGCGTCACCATGTTTTGTTCCGCATCGTTCTCTGCTTTTATAGCGTTTTCCTCGTAAATTTTAACGTCCCAAAAATATCCGCGTTTATCTTTTTCTTTTCTTTTTTTTTCCCCTTTGTGTCACGCGGTGGCTTTTTATTTGAAAATTGTTGGATTATAGTTAAAATTGTTGGATTATAGTTGAAAATTGTTTGATTATAGTTGAAAATTGTTTGATAATAGTTGAAAATTGTTGGATTATATTTGAAAATTGTTGGATTATATTTGAAAATTGTTGGATTATAGTTAAAATTGTTGGATTATAGTTGAAAATTGTTTGATTATAGTTGAAAATTGTTTGATTATAGTTGAAAATTGTTTGATTATAGTTGAAAATTGTTGGATTATAGTTGAAAATTGTTGGATTATATTTGAAAATTGTTTGATTATAGTTGAAAATTGTTTGATTATAGTTGAAAATTGTTTGATAATAGTTGAAAATTGCTGGATTATAGTTGAAAATTGTTTGATTATAGTTGAAAATTGTTTGATTATATTTGAAAATTGTTGGATTATAGTTGAAAATTGTTTGATTATAGTTGAATATTGTTTGATTATAGTTGAAAATTGTTTGATTATAGTTGAAAATTGTTGGATTATATTTGAAAATTGTTGGCTGTCAAAAAAAATGACAGGTTTTTTTGTGGTGGTTACAGTCCTTCCCCGCGTCACCATGTTTTGTTCCGCATTCTCTCATTCTCTGCTTTTATAGCGTTTTCCTCGTAAATTTTAACGTCCCAAAAATATCCGCGTTTATCTTTTTCTTTTCTTTTTTTTCCCCTTTTGTGTCACGCGGTGGCTTTTTATTTGAAAATTGTTGGATTATAGTTAAAATTGTTGGATTATAGTTGAAAATTGTTTGATTATAGTTGAAAATTGTTTGATTATATTTGAAAATTGTTGGATTATAGTTAAAATTGTTGGATTATAGTTGAAAATTGTTTGATTATAGTTGAAAATTGTTTGATAATAGTTGAAAATTGTTGGATTATATTTGAAAATTGTTGGATTATATTTGAAAATTGTTGGATTATAGTTAAAATTGTTGGATTATAGTTGAAAATTGTTTGATTATAGTTGAATATTGTTTGATTATAGTTGAAAATTGTTTGATTATAGTTGAAAATTGTTGGATTATATTTGAAAATGGTTGGCTGTCAAAAAAAACGACAGGTTTTTTTGTGGTGGTTACAGTCCTTCCCCGCGTCACCATGTTTTGTTCCGCATTCTCTCCTTCTCTGCTTTTATAGCGTTTTCCTCGTAAATTTTAACGTCCCAAAAATATCCGCGTTTATCTTTTTCTTTTCTTTTTTTTTCCCCTTTGTGTCACGCGGTGGCTTTTTATTTGAAAATTGTTGGATTATAGTTAAAATTGTTGGATTATAGTTGAAAATTGTTTGATTATAGTTGAAAATTGTTTGATAATAGTTGAAAATTGTTGGATTATATTTGAAAATTGTTGGATTATATTTGAAAATTGTTGGATTATAGTTAAAATTGTTGGATTATAGTTGAAAATTGTTTGATTATAGTTGAAAATTGTTTGATTATAGTTGAAAATTGTTTGATTATAGTTGAAAATTGTTGGATTATAGTTGAAAATTGTTGGATTATATTTGAAAATTGTTTGATTATAGTTGAAAATTGTTTGATTATAGTTGAAAATTGTTTGATAATAGTTGAAAATTGCTGGATTATAGTTGAAAATTGTTTGATTATAGTTGAAAATTGTTTGATTATATTTGAAAATTGTTGGATTATAGTTGAAAATTGTTTGATTATAGTTGAATATTGTTTGATTATAGTTGAAAATTGTTTGATTATAGTTGAAAATTGTTGGATTATATTTGAAAATTGTTGGCTGTCAAAAAAAATGACAGGTTTTTTTGTGGTGGTTACAGTCCTTCCCCGCGTCACCATGTTTTGTTCCGCATTCTCTCATTCTCTGCTTTTATAGCGTTTTCCTCGTAAATTTTAACGTCCCAAAAATATCCGCGTTTATCTTTTTCTTTTCTTTTTTTTCCCCCTTTGTGTCACGCGGTGGCTTTTTATTTGAAAATTGTTGGATTATAGTTAAAATTGTTGGATTATAGTTGAAAATTGTTTGATTATAGTTGAAAATTGTTTGATTATATTTGAAAATTGTTGGATTATAGTTAAAATTGTTGGATTATAGTTGAAAATTGTTTGATTATAGTTGAAAATTGTTTGATAATAGTTGAAAATTGTTGGATTATATTTGAAAATTGTTGGATTATATTTGAAAATTGTTGGATTATAGTTAAAATTGTTGGATTATAGTTGAAAATTGTTTGATTATAGTTGAATATTGTTTGATTATAGTTGAAAATTGTTTGATTATAGTTGAAAATTGTTGGATTATATTTGAAAATGGTTGGCTGTCAAAAAAAACGACAGGTTTTTTTGTGGTGGTTACAGTCCTTCCCCGCGTCACCATGTTTTGTTCCGCATTCTCTCCTTCTCTGCTTTTATAGCGTTTTCCTCGTAAATTTTAACGTCCCAAAAATATCCGCGTTTATCTTTTTCTTTTCTTTTTTTTCCCCCTTTGTGTCACGCGGTGGCTTTAAAATAAAAATGTGCAACGGTCGGTTTAATGGCGCCTGTAATTCCACATGACGTCGGCCGATGTCTTTGCCTTTTGCATGATGAAGGTCAGTGAATTGATTTCTAATAAAAATTTTATGTGGAGAAGATTTTAATCTTAATGACTTGCCTTTGTGAGGTCACCATCCACGGCCACTGACAACAAAAGCAAGTGGAATATAAATTAGCGGGAAGTATGTAAAGGGTGAGTCTGAGGGATATTAATGAACCCCTTTCCCCCAAATTGTTTCTTTTGTGGACAGGAAACCGAATGGAACTAATGTCACCGGGAACAAACGGATGCGATCGATACCCAAACACATTTTTCATTTATCGGCTATTTTTGGGGTGTGACAGTAGTGAGGAGGGATAGTGCCTCCCTAATCACAAAGGAGGCATTATTTGGCACTCGTCCTCCCCAGATGGCCTCGATGCTTGATGTTCTTGTCACGTCGTGTTGTATTTTCCCTGTCTTGAGCGCGCTCGGTACACAAGCCATTGTTTGATGAGCAAAATTGAAGGCACACCTTGTAAACTGTGGATGCCCCCTTTCCTTCAAAGACGTGGCGCCGCAAAGACAATGTGCACACACAGTCTGCCACCCACTTTTTTTTTTTTAGAACTAAATCATTCTTGACACCAGGTGGTGTGATTTGAAAACATCATGGACTTGATTGACCAGATGATGAGGGAACTTTTAATGAACAGAAACAACCTCAAATAACCTGCTTTAGATGGCATTGTTTTGTTTTGTTTTTGTCCCCGGTTTATCAAGAGTTGGGTCGCATGGGCAGCAACAGGAACAAGGAAACCTATAATTTACACCCTCCATACTACATTGTCCAGCTCAGGGGACCTCAACGTGTTCCAAGGTCAAGTGTGTAACAAATGCTGTGTTCCAAATCTTGCACTACTACACTAACACTTTGAGCACACAAGTGCGTTCACACTCAGCATTAGTGCAAAATTGTAGTAAGTAAGTAAGTAAGTAATTTTTATTTATATAGCGCTTTTCCAGACTAGGGTCACAAAGCGCTTAAACAATCAAAACAATACTCAAAAAAGTACATACTTTAAAGATCAAGATAAAACTGAGAACAACACAGGAGTTCCAGAAAATCAAGGAAAAGCCTGAACAAATAGAAACGTCTTAAGATGTTTCTTAAAGGAGTCAGTAGATCCATCAAGCGCAAAGAGAGAGGAAGATCGTTCCAAAGCTTAGGAGCAACAGCCTGAAAATATTTCTCTCCTCTGGTCCTGAACCGAGTGCGTGGAACCATAAGTAGATTCTGATCCACAGACCTCAGAGCCCGAGCTGGGGTGTAAGGCTGGATCAGATCAGTGATGTAAGGAGGAGCCTGACCATGAATAGATCTGAAAGTAAGAACCAGAATTTTAATTTTAAAGTTGATCCTGAAAGAAACTGTTCTATGCGCATTCAAACGGAAAATTGAGCGTGGATCGATGGACTCTTTTCTTTCCTAAACGGCCGCCATCTTGGTGACGTAGATGACGCTACGTCTAGAGCTACGTCACTAAGCGGAAGCTACGTCAGCGAGGAAGCGTCTTTGAGCAGAAAGTGGTGTAAAAGTCTTGAGAAAAACTCTCATTTTTACCACAAAGCAACACAACAACGGGTAATAATAAGACGATGAAACACGACTAAATAACTTGCATTGATGCTTAATAACAACATTGACATCAATATAAACTCCACTTAAATCAGCATTTCTGTCTTATTTTGTGAAAGACAGATCTATGCTGTGTCTCAAATCACATACTTCTCTTGCACTGGAGGTTAGTATGCATCAGGATAGTGTACATACTAACTAGTAACTAATTCTCCACAGATAGTATGTCTCAAATCAAACACTAACTACGCACTAACAGGAAATGACGCGATTTAAGGATGATTTCAACCAGATGTAGGAACACTATCGCCACCTGCTGGCAGCACATTTGGTTTGGATCAAGAAGTATGAGAAACTAAATATTTGCGAGATATTTATGCCGGTATCAGCAGCGAAGACATGTCATCCTCCTACTGCTGCTGCAAAGGTACCCGTAAGTATATGCATATATATATATATATATATATATGCATATATACTGTGTTTGACGTAACTTCCGTTTACAACGTCAACGTCACTAAGATGGAGCTGTTTAGTGTAGAAAGTGTCCATCGATCCATACTCAGTTTTGTGGGCGTTTCAGTGACAATTTAGTGTGTATGGATGGAGCACTACATTTCACATACTAAGAATTGAGAAGCACTTATGCACTAAAAATACAAAGTATAAGTACGTAAGTATGCGATTTGAGACATAGCTTATTTGTTTTTTGTGTGTTTATTTTTTCATTAAAGTGATGCAGTTTTCAGTGATAATGTTTTGTGAGTTTTTTTAATATGATATGTTCTTGAACGCACCATAGCAATCCAATTAAATGCATCATTAATGTGTGACACATAACAGACGTTTTGTTTCTTTCCGTCTTTACCTCATCCAGCCTTAATAGTTCATTTATAACATAAACTTCCATCTATTTATCATCTTGTAAGAGTAAAAACAACCTCCTGTAAAGAATAAAGATCAGTTGTCGATCTTTCGTATAACTCCTAAATGACAATTGAGCAAATTAAATTGAAGGACAAAGTCTGAAGTTACGAGGATCAAATCTGTCACAAACACAGTAATTATTAATGCTTTATGTTTTTTCTTTAAGTCATTCGTTACAGTACTCGTTACTGCAAAAACTAACGTAGTCATCGTAACTTAATAAAGGGTTACTCCTAACACTGATCAAATTTGGAGGCGCTGATTCTCATCCCTGCACCTTCACACTTGAAGTAAAAGTCGAAAAACTGCACTTGAAATTCTGTCCATATCGATTTGAAACAGAATTGGTGACAAAATGTTTTAGGTTTCCATTTGAAAACGCCCTTTGTTTCTGCGGTGAACTTTATTAAAGGAACAAATTTAATCCTGTGTTAAAGTTAACTCTGAACTTTTGCTATTTTTTCGGTGGCAAATTGAATTCCTGAATTGGGAATACCAATGGTTTGAGACAAACTTCATCCTCCTCTTCGACAAAATGATGAATCATATAATCATGCAGCCTGTTCTCGCTCCTCGTCTGAATTCTACGGAAACGCCGCGGCTCGCCCTTCGTAACCTTTAAGTCAAATGCCACGTGTTTTACATGACTTGAAACTCGCTTCTTTCTTTTTTGGTGGATGATAGTGATACAACTCACATCCTATGTAAAGGTCCAAGTGGTTGTTGAAGGGCTTTCATAGCTGCTTTTGATCGACTCATATTGTCATCCTTCTGTCTTTAAATACATGTTGTATTAGTCTTTATTAATTCATCAAATTAAAACTATTTTGTATCATTGTTGTGTTATTTATTCTGTATATTTTTACAGTGTCTAGTGGAGATCATCAGATCCCGAGTTCTCTCGAGCACCCCCGTGGACCCTCCTACACTCTCCTCTTTTCTCTCACTATATCCTCCCTCACTCCTCTCCTTATCCATCTGTCTACCCCCCCATCCTTCCTCCCAGCCGGTCAAAGCGGCAGGCCGTCAACAATGAGTCTGGTTCCGCTTGAGGTTTCTGCCTTCTAAAAGGAAGTTTTTCCTCGCCATTGCTCATTGTACAGCTCACTGTACAGTGTTTTGTTTCTTGCTCTTTGTTGAATTGCTGGGATCTATTTTTCCTTAATCAACTGTATTCTTATTTCAACTGTATAGTGTCTTGAGATAACTTTGTTATGATAAGACACTTTAAATAAAATTGAATTTAATTGAATTGAATTGAGAATACATGCCCTGATATCACCCACCAGCAAACTGGTACTTCCTCAACTATGTGATAAATGTCAATCACACTTTAATGTTTCATTTAAAAAGCGACTCTCAGGATAATAAATACATGTTTTTCAATAAATCATGGAAAATTCAAAATCTATTGACATAATAATGAGTTAAAACAATTTCCCCAACCATCAAACCCTGTTTGACAATCGAAAGAGGGACGCACAGAAATAAATATGTATTTATTTATAAATATATTACTGTACTGCTGTATGAAATGTGTTGTATTTAAAAAAAAAGAAAAACTTTCTCAGAAGTAAAATAAGTCTGTGACTGTCAAGTTTATTACAAAATAAACCCGTAACCTAGTGAAAATAAGTAAAAAACTAACTTCATATTCATAACACCTTGTTGCAGAGGAACTTCTTCTTGAAATACAATGTATTTTTTATGTAATTGAACCAATTCCATTGGGTTAATTGTGTACACTTAAATACACATTATTAAATACACACATATGTAAAAATCAACAAATACAAGTGCAAATTCTGGAGTTCAGAGCAAGAAAAAAGTCAAACAAAATCATGTAAGCACAAATTAAAGAGCGATCGAAAGACAAAGTTTTGCAGAAACTTTTCTTCAAACCAAAGTTTACAGTTTCGAACAGAATCAACGAAAACTCAACCTCCTGTGACTGGAAGAATCGCCAAGTTAGTGATACAACTCACATCCTATGTAAAGGTCCAAGTGCTTGTTGAAGAGCTTCCATAGCTCCTTTTGATCGACTCATATTGTCATCCTTCTGTCTTTAAATACAGTTTGTATTAGTGTTTGTAAATTCACATCAAATCATAAAACTATTTTGTATATTTGTTGTATAATTTATTCTGTATATTTTTACAGTGTCTAGTGGAGAATACATGCCCTGATATCACCCACCAGCAAACTGGTACTTCCTCAACTATGTGATAAATGTCAATCACACTTTAATGTTTCATTTAAACAGCGACTCTCAGGATAATACATACATGTTTTTCAAAACATCTAAATCATGAAAAATTCGAAATCTATTGACAGTTAAAACAATTTCCCCAACCATCAAACCCTGTTTGACAATTGAAAGAGGGACGCACAGAAATAAAAAATAAATAAATAGATATTTTGTATTTTATTTTGTTTGTTTTACTGTCTGAAACTTGTTCTATTTATAAAAAAAAAAACTTTCTCAGAACATAAATAAGTCTGTGACCTTCAAGACAGTAGTTCCTGTCAATTTTATTATGAAATAGGCCTGTTAACTAGTGAAAATAAGTAACCTTCATATGGGAACACCTTGTTGCAGAGAAATGTCTTCTTGAAATACAGTGTACTTTTTAATGGAATTGAACAAGGGTCAATTAAATACAAAAATATGTAAAATCAACAAATACAAGCGAGAATTCTGGAGTTTAGTGCAAGAAAAAAGTCAAACAAAATCAACTTTAACAGCATTTTCCTGATAACAACTGATGACAAATTAAAGAGCGAAAGAAAGATGAAGTTTTGCAGAAACTTTTCTTCAAACCAAAGTTTACAGTTTCCAACAGAATCAACTCCTGTGACTGGAAGAATCGCCAAAACAAGCCTTGAAAAATAGAAAGATGTTGAAGCTCATATAGAAATAAAGGTTGAAGAGAGCTAGTAAAGCTTTGTACTTGTAGCCACTAACCCATTGACACCTAAAAAAAGATTTTCCAAGAGCAAATTCTGCCTGAATCCACCTACTTCTGTTCATCCGAAATGCTCAACAGAAGAACAACAGCTCACAGCGGAATGAAGCCAGCGTCGCATGCCAAGCATGCAAAACACTGAGCTGGTGGCAGGAAAAAAAAAAACGGTCCAAAAATAAGGCTGGAGGGAACTGTAATGTCTCCCATACAGTATCAAACTAATTTTAACACACTGAAGCCTGTCCTTTGAAGAAAAACAGAGCGCCGTTGTTGAAGCCGGCAAATCAGCCTGTGGAGACAAGTGTAAGGTGAACTGCTGTGAGGGAAGTGAAAAGATCTGCTATAGAGATTTCAAAAGTACCTCGAAGCTGCATTTTTTCAAATAAACGTCTATACTTTATTTCAATATGTTCGATGCGTAGTGCTCTCTTGTCGTTGACAATGTTACCTCTCACAATACGCCCACGGTACTCGATTGTCTTCTTTTCCTGTTGATACTGTCTTTGGACATTGCATATGGTTTGCTAGCCTGGACGCAGTGGTCAAGGGTTGGAATACCAGAGTGGGACCTAAAGTTGAAGTCCAGTTCTGACCCATTGCAAATCACCTTTGATAAAGGCTTCTACTCAATGTTAAAGATATAAATCCGTCTGATTGACTGAGTTCCAAACTTCCGTCAACTTTGCAACGAGTCGTCTCTTACAATGAGGGTTGACTCGTCTTGAATTCAAATTACACTCATTTTCTACTCACCCTCATGTCGACTAAGGGTTGGGATTATTTTCACAGTCATCTGTTCTTTTTTAGCGCTATTAGATAAAATTGTTTGTTCATTTTAATGTAGCGACTGGAGCTCAGTTGTCTTTGTCTTCATCTTCGTCCGAAAAGACACTTAAAAACATCCTAAAACACCTTAAATAGCCTCGACATAAGGGATTTTACTTAAGAAAATGAAACAAGTCTATATTTTAAGATAGTTTTAAACAAAAGCTGTTTGGCCATATGGCCTGAACAATTCCTTATGTCAAAGCTTCAATACAAGAGGGACGTTACAGACGAGCATTATGAAGGTATTTGGATGTTTTAAGTACATTTTTGGACGAAGGTGAATACGAAGACGACTCAGCTCCAGTCGCTACATTAAAATAAACAAACATTTTTTGTCTATAACTGTAAAAAGAACCGATTACTCAGAAAATAATCTGAACCCTTATTCAACATGAGGGTGAGTAGATCTTCGATACTAGTTGTTGGAGAAACTTAGGATCATGCAAGTTTGCCACTAGGAGTCCAGACGAAACTAATCGACCACTTTGAGAATTAACGCAATTGTTTGATGTAAGAACGGATTTGATTCAACCTCGTAACCTTGTTAAAGACCATATGAATGACACCAAATTCAAAATGCAGGAATTGCTAATAGTACCACTCGGTTAGGTTGAGGTCTGATCACAGATGCTCAGTCTAATCTCTCAGGTAAACATCGTACCACATCTGACTCCTTTAAGAAACATCTTAAGACGTTTCTATTTGTTCAGGCTTTTCCTTGATTTTCTGGAACTCCTGTGTTGTTCTCAGTATTATCTTGATCTTTAAAGTATATACTTTTTTGAGTATTGCTTTGTTTGTTTAAGCGCTTTGTGACCCTGGTCTGGAAAAGCGCTGTATAAATAAATATTACTTACTTACTTACTTACATTTTTTACATTTTCTACATCAATAATTTATAATTCCGTTTCCTTTAAAGATGGATTTGCTTCTGGATCTTCCTTCAGTTAGTACTGAGCGTTTCCCTCGAACACTTGTTGCATGTTATGGTTCAGCTCAATAAGGTCTGAGTGGGGACAAGTGGAAGGTATAGGCTCAGTCGAGTCTGCAGACGTTTTCCTTCGGAGAATAATTTGGAAGCCTTGGTGATCAATTCCACTGCCATGGTAAAAGGCAAGAGAAAGAGATAAAGCACTGCTCTCCACTATTCCCAACGTTAGCGGTTGCCATGGTTTTATGGATCTCTGACAGGGTCTGTGATGGTCAACAGCTGACGGATCAAATGAGTCCAGAACTTATCTTTTTAAGATTGTTGTCTAGGTGGAAAATATAAAGCTTGTTAATAATCATGTATACTTGTTATTTTGGATCATGATTCCGTTCAAGCTAAACTTAAATACCTCCTAGAAAAAGAGACTCGTAACAAAGCCGGACGACAGACTGAAACGATGATGAACAAATGAATGCAACGCTGTACATCTGCACCGCTGACACTTGCTTCAGGGCCAGAGCCGCCATCTGCGTTGCTTTCCTTCACTGAAATTAATGGCATCTATTGTTGTTATGTTCCGATGGACTATTTGTTTTCTTCCTTCTGCATTATTTTATCATCTCATTTAGAGAATCGTTTTTTTTTAACCAATACACAAAAGAATCTTTGGGCAAAACTGAACCAAAAACAACTATTTGAATTGAAGATCAGCAGAAATATTGTAAAATAGTTTTACAATCTTTCTTTTCAATATTGTTCTTCCTGTAGGAGAACCTGAGCGTCTTCAACTTTGATTCTTCCAACTGAGCTTATAGATCAGACACATCGTGGAATCTCTCATAGTTCCTATTAAAAACTAAAACCTGACTTCATTTGCAAGCAAAGGCATATTTTTCTTAGCTAGTAAAGCATATTGGAAAAAAAAAAACAATTGCATTTTAACATTCATTATACCTTGATCAATTTCCCTTTAATTCTATTACTGAGTGGAATAGAATTGGACTGTTGACTTGTGGAATGTTTAGAATTATTATTATATATATTTATATGTTTTTATTTACTTCTTTGACTGGTCTTCAATAAATTATTGGCTTTTAAGGTTGTTGAAAAAAACTTTTGTTAAAATATGGATTAGAATAGAATTGAAAATTATTTCAATTGGCGAAAATCTATATTTGAATCATGTTTTTTTTACTTATTTAACCTGTCTTTATTAATCCATCCATAAATACATATGAAAACGATTAAAAAAATACACAAATACAATTAAATACATATAAAACAATGAAATAAATACACAAACACATTAAATACACATAAAAACCATTAAATGAATACACAAATCCAATTAAATGAATACACAAATCCAATTAAATGAATACACAAATCCAATTAAATACATATAAAAACAATTAAATAAATACACAAATTTAATTAAATACATATAAAAACAATTAAATAAATACACAAATACAATTAAATAAACATAAACAAATTAAATAAATACACAAATACAATTAAATACATATAAAAACAATTAAATAAATACACAAATTTAATTAAATACATATAAAAACAATTAAATAAATACACAAATACAATTAAATAAACATAAAAAAATTAAATAAATACACAAATACAATTAAATACATAAAAAAAACAATTAAATTAATACACAAATACAATTAAATACATTTAAAAACGATTAAATAAATACACAAATACAATTAAATACATATAAAAACAATTAAATAAATACACAAATTTAATTAAATACATATAAAAACAATTAAATAAATACAAAAATACAATTAAATACATAAAAAAACAATTAAATAAATACACAAATACAATTAAATACATTTAAAAACGATTAAATAAATACACAAATACAATTAAATACATTTAAAAACGATTAAATAAATACACAAATACAATTAAATACATAAAAAAACAATTAAATAAATACACAAATACAATTAAATACATAAAAAAAACAATTAAATAAATACACAAATACAATTAAATACATTTAAAAACGATTAAATAAATACACAAATACAATTAAATACATATAAAAACAATTAAATAAATACACAAATACAATTAAATACATTTTTTTTAATTAAATAAATACACAAAAACAAATAAATCATTCAAATCTTGCCAGAAGAAGGATGTTCCTGGACAGACGATGAACAAGGACTCCCTTTATATCTTTTTGTAAGTCTTCTTTGGCTCTATTGATTTGGTGTATTTGAACAGAAAAAAAAAAAAAAGACTTCATTACCGCGCACTGTTGAGCTTTATTGGCGTAATAGGTGTCTACTCTATAATTTATTTCTTTGTGTCTTTAAAGCACGGCTACAAGGAGCACGGAAGGGAAAGACCATTTAACAGCAGGAGAGAAAAAAGTCGAATTTGTTGGAACACACTTTCCTCGGAGCCGCGGAGATTGTCAAAATAGCTTGGAGAGTAACTTCCTGTAGAGTCGTCTGTGTCAGTCCATCAGTCACATTAGCAAACTAAGTAGAGCTCAATCAAGTGCAGTCCCGGTAAGAGGAGTCCGTGGGTCCTCAGTATGTGTCCATCACAAGGAAAATGTTGAGTATTGATTTAATGTCTGGGAGAAGCCGACATGCTGCAGCTGCCGGTGACAGACAGCGACTCGGCGCTGGCGAGAGACTAAAGCCGAGCGAGGAGGACGATCGTCAAAGTCGTCTTTATGTGTGAAGATTGAAATAATAATGATCTTCCGATGCTTTTTGTTTTTCCGACCGGCGTCTGTTCAGCTGTGTTTGTGTCGCTCGTCTTATTTGTTGTTTACTAGGATTTCTAAAAAGTTTGTCGGTTCAATCTCGTTGCTATGGTACAAGCTTGTAGTCGACAACACGAACGTGGGTGTGTACACACACACATGGTTGTGTACACATTTTATTTTAGATGTCGACATATAGGAAAGACATCAGAAAACTCTTTCCGAAACGTTGCTGTTGCTGTCACTATTAAAGTGATAGATCACCCTCTATCTATAGTTTAAGATTGTTTATAGCAGAAGCTAAAAGCTACACGGAAAGGAAACACACAACTTCCCAGTGCCTGTGTATTATGTTAGCCTTTTAGCTTTAGCATACAAACAAGATTAAAATATAGACTTGGATTAGATAAAATTCAGATTTTTTCTTTCTGAACAATTCCTAATTCCAAAGCTTCAATACAAGAAGGATGTTATAGACAAGCAGTATGGAGGTATTTGGATGTTTTTAAGTGTCTTTTTGGAAGAGAAGGACCTAGAAAAGTGGGCGTCATTCGCAACCATCATATGGATTAACATTTAATGAAAATGAGGATTAGTAAGAAAATAGTTAAATTTTAATGTTGGGTGTACTATGCCTTTGAATCCTCCATCACTGTGTGGTATTCTGCTGCAGCTGCCATCTAACATTCCTCTGAGACAGGGGTGTCAAACTCACAGGTGATGTCAAAGGTCAAACAAAAAGTATATTTACTTGAACTGTTTTCAACTGGAAGTAAGAGTCTGACTTCGATATTGTCTTCGAGAGGCTCGATCTTTCTTAACATTCTTTAAGTCTGTCCTCCTTAACCATCAGTTTTACTGTCCTTGAATATCTTTTTCTTATCTTTAACCAGCGGTTCCCAACCTTTTTTGTACCACGGACGAGTCAAATGTCAGGATTATATTCACGGATCGACGTTCAGATAGAAAAAAGTGAAAAATAAAATACCACGACCTGCAAACAAACTACTATTAAGTGCATAAAAAAAACAAAAAACAATTTACCATAAGAGCTCTGGACTGGTTACAACAAGATGTTTGTGTATTTGCATCGATGTGTATTTGATTGTATGCTGACGATGGTGTTCTGTATGTGTGTGTCCAAGCTTTCAGAAACTTTGTTCCAATGTTTGAGTTTAAGCATAATTTGTGTTATTTCCTTTGATCTATGTTCTTTATATTTGCACTTTGTCATCCCTTGCTTTTTATTTGCACTTTGTTCTTGTTCTTATTTTTATTAAAACTATCGCCTGTTGTGTAATAGAAACTCAATTTCCCAAAGGAGATCTTGAGTGGGGTTAATTAAATCTAATCTAATCAAATATAATATAAGGATAATATAATAAGGACTTTTAAAGAGAAGTTTTGTTCCTGTCTGTCTTAAACTCCAGCATCTTTATTGGTCAACACATCAACATCACCATGAATCTACTTTGTTTTCGAGTCCACCATCAAGGCCACATAAAGTGACTTTGAAGGGCCAGGGTCCCCACATTTCTCTTTTGACATTTAAACCTTCAGGTTTTGACTCTGGGAGCCGCAACTTTCAACTTCTGCCCGTCGGCAAGAAAGACTGTGATCGCTCCGAGTACAGTTTCCTTCCCTCGGCCGTGAAATCAGGTCAGACCCACCGCTGGTGCTCGTACAGTCCCGCGGTTATTTGGATCCACTTCTTTTTTTTTGTTGCTTTATAATATTTAAGTGGTGGCAACACCACGGCAAAGTCTTTGCAAAACGTTGTAAACAGCACTCAAAGAGATGAAAGTCAGTGAGGGAGGGGGGGGGGGTGATGTCTGATGTCTCCACAGAAGATCCAGAAGTGAGAGAGACGCAGGACTGGAGGTACTCTGGAAATAGATACTGGCATTAGCAACATCAGGTTTAGGTTTCTAGGATGGTTTCTGCTCCACGCTTTTGATCGGTGATTACATTTCCTCAGTGATTACATTTCCCCTATACAGTGATTGTTTGGCCGTCAAGTCAAAATAAAGAAGCGAAAATCCTAAATATACTGTACATAGAAAGCAAGAATATATAGATATCCTTAGATAATAATATCATTGTATTTTATATTATTTGTAGTTTTTTTAGCTGATATAAAAGCACATTTTTTCCAAATTTTTAAAATATCCAATTAAATCTTTCTGACGGACAATAAATACTCACAAAAACTGTGGACAAAAGTCCTACAACAAAATCCTATAGTCAAATTTAGAGACTAGTAATAATAATAATAATAATAATAATAATAATAATATAATTAAATACAAAAATAAATCGTTTTTGTTTTACATGTACACACTTTGACCAGGTCTGCTATAAAAAAAATCGTAATCGTTACATTTTTTCAAGTTACTAATGGTTTGTTTTCTTGATTTGTATGGGTCGATAATCCCATTTTGCCTTTGTATTTCTGGGGTAGATTTCAGGTGTTTTTGTTAATTTAACTTGTGTATTAATTTGTATTTTAAATAATGATTATGTTCACTAAATCACTCTGTAAAACAATTTCCCGAAGGAGACCTCCTGAGGGATCAATAAAGTTTTACCTTACCTTACCTTAAAAAAAGAACATTTTTTCTTTAAACGATTTTAAGGGGGACTACGTTTTTGTGACATCTTGATGTCATGATTATTCAACTCTCTTGTGTTCAGATTAAAAGAACTGAAAGACAAACTATGTCCCAACATCAGCTTTAGTTGGAGTTGACTGTATCCTCTTGTCCTCAGTCATTGCCAGGATCTTGCAAAATATCATTTTGCGTTTAGCTTTGGAGGACATAATAACTGCTGCCTTCTAGCGACTGCAAGTTCAATTGCAACACAAAAATGCTACACAAACACAGTCAGTATCTCATGTTTATTGTAAATGAAAAAAAAACATTTTTTCATTTTATTTTAGACACTTTTTATTGAAGTATAACCCATAGAATAATATATAATAATACATAATATTGAAACAATAACCTGGAAAAAAATGATCTAATCAATTTGATATCAGGGAAAAGCCCCAAACATTTAAAACCCATGAATAAAAGGGGAAAGAAGACACACAACTACAAGTACGACGCATCACAATACATTAACACAGGAGGCATTTTATTTCATTTTTTGCCCCCTGCAGCACTTCTCCAGGTTAAACTCTTCCAGCTATTTTCAGCAGCCTCTCTTCATCTTCTCAAGGCTCTTTCTCCCACTCTTTCCCTTTACCCGAGTGTCGGTGCTCATTCCTGATTATTGCCCACATGTTGTGCAGTTCTTCCCTCCAGTACACATGTCTGATCTGGACGAGACCAGCGAAGTTGCCTCGTTTGTGATGGAGGGATGAGGTTACCTGAATTTGTTCCTTGATTTGTGTTACTTAGAAGTAGTGATTTAAAAAAATGTTGACTTTAGGGTTGGGCGTAAGGGTTAGGGTAGGTAGGTAGAACTTTATTGATCCCTCAGGAGGTCTCCTTCTGGAATTCTTTTTTTTTTTTTACAATTTATCCACAGTAAATACAGCAATTTTCCATAAAAAATAATCAACATAAAATAAGAACAAAGAGAAATAAAGAGAAAGAACAAGATGATACAATCTGAGGCTAAAGATAAAGATAAAGAACATAGATCAAAGAGGGTTAAGGGTTAGAGTTAGGGATTACAGTTAGGGGTTAGGGTTAGGGTTAGAGTTAGAGTAAGAGTTAGAGTTAGAGTTAGAGTTAGAGTAAGGGTTAAGGTAAGAGCTAGGGTTTGGGGTTAGAGTTGGGGGTTAGGGTTAGGGTTAGGGTTAGGGTTAGGGTTCGGGGTTAGAGTTAGGGTTAGGGTTAGGGTTAGGGTTAGGGTTAGGGTTAGGGTTAGGGCTAGGGTTTGGGGTTAAAGTTAGGGTTAGGGTTAGGGTTAGGGTTAGGGTTAGAGTTAGAGTTAGAGTAAGGGTTAAGGTAAGAGTTAGGGTTTGGGGTTAGAGTTAGGGGTTAGGGTTAGGGTTAGGGTTAGGGTTAGGGTTAGAGTTAGGGTTAGGGTTAGGGTTTGGGGTTAGGGTTAGGGTTAGGGTTAGAGTTAGGGTTAGGGTTAGGGTTAGAGTTAGAGTTAGAGTTAGAGTTAGAGTTAGAGTTAGAGTTAGAGTAAGAGTAAGGGTTAAGGTAAGAGTTAGGGTTAGGGTTAGGGTTAGGGTTAGGGTTAGGGTTAGGGTTAGGCTTAGGGTTAGGGTTAGGGTTAGGGTTTGGGGTTAGGGTTAGGGTTAGGGTTAGAGTTAGGGTTAGGGTTAGGGTTAGAGTTAGAGTTAGAGTTAGAGTTAGAGTTAGAGTTGGAGTAAGGGTTAAGGTAAGAGTTAGGGTTTGGGGTTAGAGTTAGGGGTTAGGGTTAGGGTTAGAGTTAGGATTAGGGTTTGGGGTTAGAGTTAGGGTTAGGGTTAGGGTTAGGGTTAGGGTTAGAGTTAGAGTTAGAGTTAGAGGTAGAGTTAGAGTTAGAGTTAGAGTTAGAGTTAGAGTTAGAGTTAGGGTTAGGGTTAGGGTTAGGGTTAGAGTTAGGGTTAGGGTTAGAGTTAGAGTTAGAGTTAGAGTTAGGGTTAGGGTTAGAGTTAGAGTTAGAGTTAGAGTTAGAGTTAGAGTTAGAGTAAGGGTTAAGGTAAGAGTTAGAGTTAGAGTTAGAGTTAGAGTTAGGGTTAGGGTTAGAGTTAGAGTTAGAGTTAGAGTTAGAGTTAGAGTTAGAGTTAGAGTAAGGGTTAAGGTAAGAGTTAGGGTTTGGGGTTAGAGTTAGGGGTTAGGGTTAGGGTTAGAGTTAGGATTAGGGTTTGGGGTTAGAGTTAGGGTTAGGGTTAGGGTTAGGGTTAGGGTTAGAGTTAGAGTTAGAGTTAGAGTTAGAGTAAGGGTTAAGGTAAGAGTTAGGGTTTGGGGTTAGAGTTAGGGGTTAGGGTTAGGGTTAGAGTTAGGATTAGGGTTTGGGGTTAGAGTTAGGGTTAGGGTTAGGGTTAGGGTTAGGGTTAGAGTTAGAGTTAGAGTTAGAGTTAGAGTTAGGGTTAGGGTTAGGGTTAGGGTTAGGGTTAGGGTTAGGGTTAGGGTTTGGGGTTAGGGTTAGGGTTAGGGTTAGAGTTAGGGTTAGGGTTAGGGTTAGAGTTAGAGTTAGAGTTAGAGTTAGAGTTAGAGTTAGAGTAAGGGTTAAGGTAAGAGTTAGGGTTAGGGTTAGGGTTAGGGTTAGGGTTAGGGTTAGGGTTAGGGTTAGGGTTAGGGTTTGGGGTTAGGGTTAGGGTTAGGGTTAGAGTTAGGGTTAGGGTTAGGGTTAGAGTTAGAGTTAGAGTTAGAGTTAGAGTTAGAGTAAGGGTTAAGGTAAGAGTTAGGGTTTGGGGTTAGAGTTAGGGGTTAGGGTTAGGGTTAGAGTTAGGATTAGGGTTTGGGGTTAGAGTTAGGGTTAGGGTTAGGGTTAGGGTTAGGGTTAGGGTTAGAGTTAGAGTTAGAGTTAGAGGTAGAGTTAGAGTTAGAGTTAGAGTTAGAGTTAGAGTTAGAGTTAGGGTTAGGGTTAGGGTTAGGGTTAGGGTTAGGGTTAGAGTTAGGATTAGGGTTTGGGGTTAGCGTTAGGGTTAGGGTTAGGGTTAGAGTTAGGATTAGGGTTTGGGGTTAGAGTTAGGGGTTAGGGTTAGGGTTAGAGTTAGAGTTAGAGTTACAGTTACAGTTACAGTTACAGTTACAGTTACAGTTACAGTTACAGTTACAGTTACAGTTACAGTTACAGTTACAGTTACAGTTAGGGTTAGGGTTAGGGTTAGGGTTAAGTATGATTTCCATGTAAATAAAAAAAGATGGCAACAAGTCAACTTTTAAATGATTCAAGAAAAATCCAACGCTTGACGCTAACGGATAACAGACGGACTAGTCTTTCTTTGTGAATTCATTCATGGCAAAATTGTGTTTCCCGTTAAGCTCCGGCTCCGGAGGTGTTTCAGCGACAACAGAGACTCCCATCACATTTTCCTCATTTGAAGAGTTGAACAATTTGGTTTGAAGTGTCGCTCATTTTTTAGGGGGTGGGAGGGTACGGGGTGTTTTATTAAAGATGTGGATTTGGCTCGTAACCACGGCTCCACAGTTCTACGCCGGCGCCATTTGCATAAAGAGCCGGCAGTCTGGAAAGTTTTAAACAGATTTGCTGGCGAAAAAAAAAAAGTGGACTAAAGGACGAGCGACAAAATAAAAGCCTTCGGGAGCAGCGGGTGGGTTTGTTATGCTGTGTGTACGTGGGGGTGTTGTTGGTGAGGGCAGAGGGAGGAAGAAAAAAAAAAAAACGGGGGTTGCTGGGGAGGCGAGCTTTCGTGGCATGTGTATGAGAGCAGCAAATCCGACTTGGTTGGTAAACAGAGGCTCCAGGGACACTTCTTTGCATGCAGGCTGCTTTGGACTAGATGGAAGCTCAGTATGAGTTTGATAGAGAGAGAGAGCCTGTAGAAATCAGCGTAAAAAATGCCAATAAGGCTGAGAGCTATTGCTGAAGCAGAAGAAGAAAAAAAAACACCCATATTCAGACAAACAAACATGGAAAATCAAACACCAAAGCACCCAAAAATACAAACATAATTATGTGTGCACGCCAACTCTGTTCTTCTTGAAGAATATCAGAGCGACGACCGTGTGTATTCATCACCAATATATTTCACTCTGAATCAACTTTTGTCTTTGAAGTTATGAGTTCTTGGCTACTGTATTTTCCCTTTCAAACCAATATATGGAGGATATTTTTATTTTTCAATATTGCCCAAATAGTTTGGACAAGCACCATCTTGTTAAGGAATAAAGCAAAGATGATTATGTAAATAATTTAA
The DNA here is from genome assembly GCF_982586985.1 of Callionymus lyra. Classification (NCBI taxonomy): domain Eukaryota; kingdom Metazoa; phylum Chordata; class Actinopteri; order Syngnathiformes; family Callionymidae; genus Callionymus; species Callionymus lyra. The sequence goes on along the minus strand of NC_141826.1, from coordinate 22,251,238 downwards.
TAAATAAGTAATATGCAAACACAAAATGAAGTTAATTGGTTTCTGAGGTCTTAAGTTTTATCATTTTTGACTGAATTAATTAATTTTGGTTGAGTAAGTTGTTTGTACCGTGTCATATATTGTCTGCTGTTTTTTACCATGTGCTTCACATTGCACAGCTGCACCAATTGACAAACTTATTTTATTGTCGTTAACTATTTGACAAGAGTATGTTTGTTTTTTGTTTGTTTTTTTCTCATTCTGTAGTTTTTTTGGTGAATCAAAATGAAAAATTGTATAATTTTCACATTGTTTTTTAATGTTTTGTTCAATAAAACTAATTTAAAGAAACACAAGCAATAAATGAAAACACATAATAATAATAATAATAAAGAGAGAAAACATGCATTTTTTTGTGTGTTTTAGACGAATGATACCAGATTTACAATTTTAAAATACATTTCGGATTAAGTTACTCAAGGAGTAGAATTGAAGAGTTAATTAAAAAACTGGAATTGTAAAATATTTGTTGGCCTATAATACATTTAGTGTTTTGTTATTGCTTACTGCTTACAAAATACTCTATTGTACTTTTCATATATACAGCATATACAAACACAAATTGAAGTGAATTGGTTTCTGAACTCTTAGGTTTTCCACTGAATTAAATACATGTGTTTTCGCCTCTTTTTAATTTTTTTTTGCTGTTCTTTTTTAAAATATTGTCTGTTGTTCTTTACTAAGTATGTGCGTTACATTGCAGTGCTATTGTACCATTTTACACACTTATTTTATTGTCGTTAACTATTTGACAAGAGTATGTTTGTTTTTTTCTCTTTCTGTAGTTTTTTTGGTGAATAAAAATGAAAATTTTTATAATTTTCACATTGTTTTTTAATGAAAATGTTTTGTTCTATAAAACTTATTTAAAGAAACACAAGCAATAAATGAAAACACGTAATAATAATAATAATAAAGAGAGAAAACATGCATTTTTTTGTGTGTTTTAGACGAATGATACCAGATTAACAATTTTAAAATACATTTCGGATTAAGTTACTCAAGGAGTAGAATTGAAGAGTTAATTAAAAAACTGGAATTGTAAAATATTTGTTGACTTATAATACATTTAGTGTTTTGTAATTTCTTACTGCTTACACAATACTCTATTGTACTTTTCATATATACAGCATATACAAACACAAATTGAAGTGAATTGGTTTCTACTCTTAGGTTTTCCACTGAATTAAATACATGTGTTTTCGCCTCTTTTTAAAAAAATTTTGCTGTTCTTTTTTTAAATATTGTCTGTTGTTCTTTACTAAGTATGTGCGTTACATTGCAGTGCTATTGTACCATTTTACACACTTATTTTATTGTCGTTAACTATTTGACAAGAGTTTGTTTGTTTTTTTGTTTGTTTTTTTCTCTTTCTGTAGTTTTTTTGGTGAATAAAAATGAAAGTTTTTATAATTTTCACATTGTTTTTTAATGAAAATGTTTTGTTCTATAAAACTAATTTAAAGAAATGCAAGCAATAAATGAAAACACATAATAATAATAATAATAAAGAGAGAAAACATGCATTTTTTTGTGTGTTTTAGACGAATGATACCAGATTTACAATTTTAAAATACATTTTCGGATTAAGTTACTCAATGAGTAGAATTGAAGAGTTAATTAAAAAACTGGAATTGTAACATATTTTTTGACATATAATACAATTAGTGTTTTGTAATTGCTTACTGCTTACACAATACTCTATTGTACCTTTCATATATACAGCATATACAAACACAAATTGAATTGAATTGGTTTCTGAACTCTTAGGTTTTCCACTGAATTAAATACATGTGTTTTCGCCTCTTTTTAATTATTTTTTGCTGTTCTTTTTTTTAAATATTGTCTGTTATTCTTTACTAAGTATGTGCGTTACATTGCAGTGCTATTGTACCATTTTACACCCTTATATTATTGTTGTTTACTATTTGTAGAGAGTATGTTGTTTTTTAAAAATATTTTATTTTGGATGAAAAATAAACTTTTGCAATTTTCCTATCGCTTTTTCTTAATAACAATGTTTTTATCCTATAAAACTGAATAAGAAAGCATGACAAATAAAATGAAAAACACAAAATAATAATAATAAAAATAATTATAATAATTATATGTAATATATAAATTACTGAAAACATGCATTATTGTATTATTAAATACTAAATTCACAAAATTAAAATTACATTTTGTATTAAGTTACATGATGAGTAGAATTGAAAATTAAATAGAAAAACTGGAAATATAAAATGGTATTTGACATATAATACATAAAGTGTTTTCTAATTGTTCACTGCTTACATACTCTTTTGTAATTTTTATCCAGTAGTTTCTTGATAGAAAATCTTGCCTCACTTTTTTTTATTCATTTTCAGGAGGATTTGGTGTTTATCTCTTCTCCGGTGTTTTGTCCAAGACATTCTTAAACCCCTGTTCTGTGTTGTCGCTCCGGGCCGTAAACTTTAGGTAACAAGCAGAATAAACAAAATCGTGAATACAATTGAACGCGACACAACGCGACGTGTACTTCAGAATAATCAAGTGGATTATTATGTGGAAGTGATGACTCTTTATTTGTGTTAAAAAAAAAAGAAGAATAAAAGGCTTAAAACAGGAAAATGAAATCAAAGTTAACCCGAATCCGTGACTTTGATGTGAAAGTACTTTTTTTTAAACGATGTAAAGTTGCTTTGTGGTTCATACGGAGATGAGACACACTTCCCTTGAGATCTGTTCTCTCCTCCCTCCCTTTCATTCCTCCTCCTTAGAGGGAACTAGTGGTAATTTGTCTTCATCAACCATTATGGACAACCTGAGGAACAAAACCTAGACCCGAAAAGCATCAAATCAACAGCACATTTTTCAGAAAATGGCAGATCCAATTTTATACATATCCCAGAGGCTTCTTTTCTAACTGTTGGTGTGCTGACCCTTCACTCATTCCACGCTGCTGCTTATAGCCAAAGAAGAGCTTTTTAGATTGTTTCTGTCTCTTACCTCTGGAGATGAGCCTCACATGGCAGAATGCTAACAAGCTAGTCCTTCTTTTTTTTTTCCCCGCTGACGGATCTGTGACAACATGCAGATCGACCCTGCCGTGTTCATGATCGTCTACATAGAAAAAGAGTCTTTTTCATCCGTCGTCTAGATGGCGAAACGAGAGAGGGTTCGTCTCATGAATATAACTCTTAACTAACGTGTAATTATCGCGATGAAGCCGTCGAGAAAGAGTCTGTGGTGTTTGATTGTTTCCAGTCAGTGCCGCTTATAATTCATAAAACCTGTCAGATGCTAACTTGACAGCCTTCTTTCTCACTTCATCGTCAATCTTTTTTTCTTTTTTTTTTTGCCGTGGACACGTTGTGAATCTTTCAGACGTTTACGAGTTGACAACTTTTCAGTTCCGCTGATTAATTGCTGCAAATGGTTCCTGTCTTTTGTGAGCGACTTGTGAAAAAAAAAAAAGTTTTTTATTTATTTATGTCTAAAAATCTTTTGTTCCAAAAAAAAGAAGAGTGCAACAGTTAATACAACCTAGATTGGCAAATTAAAGGAGATGGAAAGTATTGATACAGCATTAGTTGTTTGCTGCTGTATCATGATGCAGTGTGTTTTTTTGGAAGGCCACTAGATGGCATAAAAATAAATATGCCAGGTTTCATTGATTATTTGTAGTATTTTCCAGTACTTCACTCTGGTGTTGTGATACTGTAGTAAAAAGGATATATGTGTAGTATTGTCGAGTACTTGACTCTGGTGTTGCAGAATTTATAGACCACATGACTCTGACACGTAACTGCTTTCATTCGTTTGTTTTCAAACCAAAATATGTCCAAATATCAGCTTTAAACGCTGCTGAGGTCCACTGTATCCTCTCGTCCTCAGTTATCGCCAGGATCCTGCTGGATTTAAATGTTCCTTTAGCTGCGGAAGACGTAATGACTGATTGTCAATCCAAAAATGAAAAGAAAACTGACAATGCCTTCAAATATTAATAGGAAAATAATATCGCGATATATCGCCATTTAATTTTCACATAACACAAAGTACACAATAAATTCCTAGATATGAAGGACTTTATCTTCATGTCAATTTTTAAAGACAAACTGCTCAGTCAATAGTTTGTTCGTTTGTACAAACTGCATTTAAAAGTTAGTGATGTGTTGATGAAGCTTCATGAAACAGTGTCATGTTGTTTAGAGGTCAGTAGGTGGCGCCATCAGTTAAAAAATGATGTTTCATTAGAACAGTTGTTCAAAAGAAAGGAAAATAGTGCAGAGACGCCATCTAGTGGACTCTGAAGTTAATGACATTGTTTCATGAAGCTTCATCAACACATCACTACTAAACATAAACACAGTCCTTTAAAGACCAATATGGACACCGGGGTAAGACAGAGGGACACCAAGACCACAGACCGTGGAGAAAAAGACAAGACAACAAATAATGGTCCTTTACCACTTACTCTACTTGATTCAACTTAGTTTCTGTTGCGTTTCTACCAGCACAGTACATCGAAGAAGATGCTGCTTTTAGTACCTGCGACAACGGCACAAAGGAGAAACAAAATGCCATTAAATCATAAAATAAACACACAGAGAATGTCGATCTGAAAAGTGGTTCCTTGGTCCATGGTCTAGGTCTAGACCTATTTGTTTCTGGTAAGAACACCATAGCCTCCAAATTGCAAAGCTCTGTGTTTCAAGGCCCTACACACACCGTGACCAGAGGGTATGTTGAAAACACAACACAACAGAGATTGTCGTGGGAAAGTTCCTCTATACCACCATGAGCGAGAGGTACAATTATTGCGAATGTCCTCCATCTTTGACAGCGTCCACTTTCGAGATGAGAGGCTCTGTCAACAGGGATGTTCAGATAAAATATAGTTTCTTTCTCTCTCTATCTTGAGTGGCCATCTTGACATGATGCACTTCAGCAGCTCTCCGGGATGGTCGATGTCTGAGGAAGACCAAGGGTAGAGAGGTCTTAACCTCTTTAAAGTATATTTGAGTTAAATAAGGACTTACCTTCGAGGGCATCAAAGAGTTAAAGACTTCAAACATGTCGACCTGATGCCGTGTTAGCGTCGACATTCTTCTAGAAATACAAGATACAATACATCTTTTTTTTTTTTTTTTTTACCAATTCCTGGTTTATCTCAACCAATACGTTTCAGTAGCAGAACATTCTCTGCCCCATCTGTTTTACCGAGCCATGTTATCTCTATGGAAAGCAGACAGCGAGCCCCGCGCTGCCTGCGAGCACATGTGGGATGAGATGGAAGACGGATACAAGGAGATGGGAGACGACATGGTGCACGGAGCATTGAAGCAAAGAAGCAGCAAGGGAATATGTCAAGAAATCAAAGCCCAGACAAGTTTGAGGAAAGAGTATTCAGATGCACAAACATACACTGTGTTTTTTTTCTCAAGCCTGCAGGTGAAAGGAAGGCGAAATTAAATTCTATTTAGTTATTTATTGAAACCAGGCTCTGCTCACAACATGAAAAATGTTTTCTAAAGTCTGTGTTTCTGCTCCTTGTGACTCTAAAATATTTGAAAAAAAACAACCATGATTTGCAGGTAACTATCACCTATTTCTCATCATAATATACCAATTTATTATATTTTTATAAATATTAATATTGGAGAAGGGGTGTTCATTCATATCGTTTACTTCCTGATTATCCTTTTTGAAAACATAGAGGAAGCTAAATCTGCGATTTACCATTTTATTATGTCTCTTTATTTTCTTTGTAGATTCTTTTTATTTGGTTTATTATCTTCCCAATCAATAATCTATAGTCATAGTTAGTTATAATCTATAGTTATAGTATAGTTATCTCACTAAATACACTACTTTAGTTATATTTTTTTATTTTGTTGAAACGTAAAAAACACAAAACCAAAAAATGATTATCCTGACAAATGACACAGAATCATCATATTTAAAAATAGTATGTAACATAAATATGTAAAATAAATACATAATTAAAATCTGTTCAATACATTTGTTTGACAAGTTCTGGTCTGAGATATTGATTTATTTTGTTTGAGAATTCAAAAAAAACTTATGAAGCAAATATAATAAAGATACATGAATGGAGAGTTTTTTAAATGGTTAAAAAAAATCTGAAAGCATAGACAGGTATGTTTTTTAACATACATCTCTAAACCATTTATATGTTCAAAGATCAGATTTAAACACTGTAAGAGTCCACTGTATCCTCTTGTCCTCAGTCATCCTCGGGATCTTGCAGGATTTCAATGTTCCTTTAGCTGAGGTAGACGTAATGACTGCTGCCATCTAGCGGCCAAAAGTCAATTTCCAACACAACATGATCATCAACACATCACTAATGTGTAGTATTGTCGAGTACTTGACTCTGGTGTTGCAGAATTTACAGACCACATGACTCTTGACGAAGTCGTAACTTCTTTCATTTGTTTTCAAACCAAAATATGTCCAAATATCATCTTTAAAAGCTGCTGGAGTCCACTGTATCCTCTTGTCCTCAGTAATCGCCGGGATCTTGCAGTATTACAATGTGACTTTATGACTACTGCTACTAGGTGACCGGAAGTTTAAATGCAACACAACAATGAACACAGCGTGAATATTTGCAAGTTAATTGTTAATATATTTAGTTAAATCTGCAATATGCAATTTCTCTCTTTGTTTAATTATCTTCACCTGCATTTTTTCATTCAAAATAAATTTCCATTCCATTTCCAATCAATAATTTAAGTATAGTTAACTCACCAAGTACACAATTTAATTTATTTATTTTGTTGGAGGATTAAAAAAGTAATGTAGCAAATAAATACAACAATGTTGTTGAGGGAAATAAAGGTTGAAAGGTTAATACATTTGTGGAGATGGATCACTTTTCCACATGATTATTGGATGTTTACAATAATAAGGAATGAAGAAGCAACAAGTGTAAGGTTAGAAGAATATTCGTTGAAATGCCTAATGAGAAACCATTTTTTTTTCCCACTCAAAAACTGCTTTCTTGGAATCATTAAAAATAATGAGACACTTTGTTTCCTCAACCTTCTTAATACAATTTGATTGTTTCACTGATAAACAACAGGGGATATGAAGGTCAGCTTCACTCTGCAGAGAACATCGGAATTAGGACATTTCTTTAATGAAAGTTATCTCGGCAATTACTTGTCACTTGGTTATCTTTGATGCCGTTGACAAACGCCTGTCTGGAATAATGATGAGATATCGAAAAAGACATCTGGCTGCCCTTGTCGTGTCCTCTGTGTACCTTCATAAAAATGTAAACAATGTGAACGGTTAATGACGGAAAGCCCTGACACGACACTATTGTGATACAAAGCCATTGATCGCGGGAGACAGAGTGCCGTGTAAAATCTATTTATTGCACTTTACATGGAAAAGTGAAGCGTGTAAAGGATGTCACATCATCCTCAGAAAATGACCTTTTAATCAGATGATGCAAAATATATCTATTTAAATGTATTTTCAGGACATAAACTGAATCAGCAGTAATGCAAGGACACCCGTCCGAAGCTTTGCTAGGAACAGCGAGCCATCGCGCAAGAGAAAACCCCCTGCAGGGACCCAGATGTGCGCTGGCATTCTTTTTACCCGTGGTGACGACTGGCACGGTCCCCGAGGGACCCCACGTACAGCTGTGACCACGGATCATTGTGACTGAATGCACATTCAAACCCACTCTTGCAGGTTGGCAGATGTGCAGGGGGTTCGTCTGCTCGCACAGAGCTCCAATCTGGCCTGTGGCTCAGGCACAGACCGGTTGACCACTGATGGGAACATTATTAGCTGAAGTCAGGGAACCCTAATGAAAACTCCAGCAGAAGCTATGAACTTGTGAGTGCATGGAAAACTTTGTCTTTGTCTGCCTAGCCTTCTTTACCTAGGGTCGGGTTGCGAGGGCACCAACTCCAGCAGGGAGTCCCTGATTTCCTTTCCACGGAAACATCATCCAGCTCTTCCCAGGGGACCTCCAAGGCTTTTCCAGGGCGAGCTGAATAAAACAGTCTCACCACCGTGTCCTAGGTGTCCCTTTTGTGGTCTCCTACCACCTGAACACATCACCAGCAAGGCATTCAGGAGGCGTCCTAATCCAAAGCCACCTCAACGGACTCTTCTCAAGGTGCAAGAATTGCGGGTCTATCCCAGCCTCTCCTGGATAACCTTGTTCTCACCCTTTACTCTAAGGGAGAATCCAGACGCCGTCTGGAGAGAAGACATTTTGGCCGTTTATACCTATGATCTTGTTCTTTCGGTCTCTACCAACTGTGACCAGATGAGGGTAGGGTCTCATATTGACCGGTATATGGTCATCTTCTGGCTTAACCCTTTTTACCACAACATATCGGCGTACATTCCTTCCTTGTGAACCCAAGACCCTAAGATAATTGCACTCTTATGTTAGGGCAGGATCTCATTCCCAACCCCAATGGAGCATCCCAAACCTTTTTCTGACTGACATATGAAGATATGAGCAGGACCATGTCATCAACAATAAGCAACAACCCAGTCCTTAGCCCACCAAAAAAAGAAGACTCAGTCCTTTAACAAGAAGCTTATTTCAACATTTAACTGACTAAAATTGTCTGCAGTTGATTCAAAACACTGCAGCGAGAATTCTGAGCCGCTCTAGTAGAAGAACTCACATTTCTCCGATCCTTAAAACTCTTCACTGGCTGCCAGTTTCTTTCAGGATCAACTTTAAAATTCTGGTTCTTACTTCAGATCTATTCATGGTCAGACCTTCCATCAGTGATCTGATCCAGACTTACACCCCAGCTCGGGCTCTGAGGTCTGTGGATCAGAATCTACTGATGGTTCCTCGCACACGGTTCAGGACCAGAGGAGAGAAATCCTTCCAGACTGTTGCTCCTAAGCTTTGGAAACATCTCTGTGTTTGATGATCTACTGACTCCTTCAAGAAACATCTCAAGACATTTTTATTAGTACAGGCTTTACCTTGATTTTCTGGAACTCCTGTTGTGTTCCCGGTGGTACCTTGACCTTTTAAGTATATATTTTATTGATGATTATTTTGATCGTTTAGTCACTTTGTGACCCTGGTCTGGAAAAGCGCTCTAAATATAAATTACTTACTGACTTACTTACTTAAAATGAGTAAGTTGGTGGAGTGCCTCAATAAGAAAGCAGAATTCCGATTGGCTGATAACGATTGTAACGGGGGGGGTTGGGGTGCGAAGCCACTGGAGGCTTGTGAAGAGAGTGGTGGAGCCGTGTAGTCTGGGAGATTTGGAACAGGTTGAAGACAAGACGAGCTGCTGCAAATTCTGGATGAGCTGCACATGAGCCGCCAGGCAGCCGGCAATAGATGGAGATGACAAGAGGCTGAAAAAGCCCAGATGTGAAGGGATAAAGATCTGGTTGTTGACTGTTTCAAAAGGCAAGGAAAGATAGAAAATGAAAAGCATTGAGGAGGAGAAGCTCGCTGGCGTGGAGGAGCTGCTAAGTGGCAGCGAGGAGATCAAAAGGAGGGATGAATAAGAGGAACATATGTGGTTTTAGAGTTGCAGGGAGAACACGGGGAAGAGTTTCGGGGGATGAAAATGTTTCATTAAAACCAAATGTTAGTTTTGGTTACGGGAAGTTCACCCTAAGAGAAACTATGAAAACGCCTGGTACCAGTTTGGGAGAATAAACACAAAGATTATGACATTAACCTACAATATTTTAAACATATGAACAGAAGAAAAGGATCATTGAGGACAAAAAGTGAATTGTAAACTTAGCATATATAATGTGATGTATATTTTTTTGCGTTCCTAGCTTAGACATCTACCGTCTCAAGTATCTTGTAAATACATTCACCCCAAGCTTTATAAGTATTTTTAAACAATGTAGCTAATCTATAATTTGAATGGGGCCTCCAGGGGGCGCTCTAGTAGGTGGAAGAGCGCCCCCTGGAGGCCCCAAAAAAGATGATAGTATTTGGACCAAAGTGTGACATGAAAATGTAGGATTCCAACCGCAATTTAACAATAATATACTCCTTTAGTGGTACCACAGTGGAACAAAAAAATATTCAAGGGTAGTTAATAATGAATAGTCAATGATGGAAAACATATTAAATACTGCATTCATTGCAGCTGATAACTTAAAGATAATGGATCTGACTGTTGAAGATGTAAATGGATCTGCTACGTATACATTTGGCATCAATGAAACGATCAGGGAAAGTTGGAGATGGCAGCGTAAAATACAAGACAAACAGAAAACAAAAGCTTAATGACATAATTAAAGTGGATGGTCTGAATAATATAACATAGTTTATCTTGCCGTTTTACTGCCGTGCTGCAGACATGATAAGAAATAGAGGATTTATTTATTTATTTTGTTTAACTTGTACAAAGTGGATATATATGCACAAATCATATCAACATAATTTTTTTCTTTTTCAGTTTCCTTTTGCATTTAATTGCACTTTAATTACAGTAAATGTACAATAAGTGTTCATACTAAAACTACATAAAGTACAGGAAATACTGCAAAAATAAGACAAGATATAAGTGAAAGTAATTTATATTCCCTCATTATCTTTTAAACAGCTAAGCCGGTCCACTTTACGATGTCGAAGACGGTACACAAGCTGTCAAATAAAGGTAAATGGCCTTGAAGTCCCCAAACAACCAACCAAGTGCTGTCATTTGTCGAGAATCTTGCCAGCAGCAGCCCAGAGGCTCAGTCTGTGTAAAACAGACATTTGCCCAGAGGCCGTATCCGTTTGATTTTTCCCACTGCATTGTGTGCACCGGAATCCAACACATGACCAGAATCATTCTGCATTTTTAAAGCCAAAAATCGCTTTTTCAGAAGATCCCCAGAGCAATATAAGGGCAACGGATATAACACGTTCTTAAAGACGGACGAGCAAGGAATAAAAAAACGCTCATTTTGAGTGGTCTTGGGATGTTGTTGAGAAATCCAGAAACAGAGCCAGCCATACAACTCAAGTTACCTTTCTGAGGGAGAAGACAGACGTTGTTTGAAGGTGTGTACACATAGATCTGCATAATAAGTGGAGGACTTGAAATTGTAGGAACGTTTTAGTCTCCATTTACTGGAGAATAAACTCAATCGACTTGTGCATCTCATCAAGAACTAGTGATGTGTTGATGAAGCTTCATGAAACAGTGTTATTTTGTTTAGAGGTCAGTAGGTGGCGCCACCATTTTAAAATGATTAGAACAGTTGTTCAAAACAAAGGGTAATAGTGCAGAGACGCCATCTAGTGGACACTGAAAATAATGACACTGTTTCATGAAGCTTCATCAGAGCATCATTATCAAGAACCATTTTAAGAGTTGTTTTTTATGGATTATGATTATGGGATTAATGCCAGATCATTTACTCGAACAGGATCCCATTGGATCATTTAAATGTCACATTTCTATTCTTATTTATTTTTAATTATTTATTTTAAAAATGGACGCTCTCACACTTTGTCTCCTTCTGTTCCTCCATAATCCAATAACTATAGGGACCATATGGATCCACATCAAGTCTATTCCAGAGATCTTCAAATAAAAAATAGTGAGAGGTCAAATGTTTTCTCATAGGAATGGTCTTGAACTTCTTTTTATAAGCGTAGCCAATCTTTCAATTTAAACATTTACTTTTCACTGCAATTATTTGTGTTTTTATAAACATTTCTTCTAAAGAAAATAGGGAATTATATCTACGTGGAACAATAAGTGACCATTTCCAAAGTCATAGTCTGTTGCTTCTTTTTTTAAAGGATTCATGTTAACTTTAGAAGTGTCGCCTAATGTTCCCACGTTTATTCGACTGTTAGCATCTAAAAGAATCAATAAAATACTGGTTTATTCATTTCGTTTTTTTTTAATGTGAGTGAATGTTTCAACCTTTCGCTATAACACTCAATAACGCTCAATCTGATGTTTTAAGAAGGCAACATAGTTCTCAGCAGTGATGGTTTGATGAAGCTTCATGAAGCAGTGTCAGTATCTTCTGAGTCCACTAGATGGCGTCTCTGCACTATTTTCCTTTGTTTTTGAACAACTGTTCTAATGAAACATCACATATTTTCTAAACTAATGGCGCCACCTACTGACCTCTAATCAACATGACACTGTTTCATGAAGCTTCTGAGTTGTGTTTTATTTCCTGATTGTTGTTCGAACGTCGTTATTTCTTTCTTGTAATAATATTCAACACTGAGTGTTCACAGCAAAGAACATTGGTAAGATAACAATTCCCATTTCGATGAAATGACTCAATAATGAAAAGTCAAATGATTGTTTTTCATCTTCTTTCTCTTCTCCACCCCCTCTACTCTTTTATTATGTTTTTATCTTGTTGTGCTGTTGATTGAAAACAATAAAAAAAAAGCGTAATCATTCATTTATCCTGAGGAAACGCCGTTTTAGAACTTGCTCATGTGCACTAAAAACATCTCAGAGCTTAATCTTCGACAACAAAGAGCCAATTACCTCGGAGCCAAATTGCAAGTTCCCTTTAATTGGATTAAAAACTGATATTTATGATAATACACGTTAACATGTCTTTAATTTGTTTAATACCACACTTTGCACAAATAACACAAATTAAGACGGTGAACGTTTGGCAATGAATAACATCTATAAAAATGAAACCAAACGGTTTTAATCGAAAAACAAGTTGAAACGTTTGTTTTAGTGACTTTTAATAGTTAAAGAGATAAACGGTCCAACTGAGTCGTGATAGAATTGGTTCCTGTGACCGGCAGCCTTTGCATGTAGTTTTGGACTTTAATGGTAAATAAGAGAAAATATTAAGAACAAATATGTTAACATTGTTTTCTTGTTAAATAATAAAATAGAATGAAGTGAAAACAATAAAAAAAAAAAGGATTTTGCATTTTTAACAAAAATGGAAATAATAAAAATATATTTATTAAAACTAAATATAGATAAAAAATGAGTGAAAGTACTAGTAAGTAAGTAAGTAAGTAAGTAAAGGTTATTTATAAAGTGCAGGGCCACAAAGAGCTTTAACAATCAAAAGCGTTCCAAAGCTTAGGAGCAACAGTCTGGAAGGATTTCTCTCATAACCATCAGTAGATTCTGATCCACAGACCTCAGAGCCCGAGCTGGGGTGTAAGTCTGGATCAGATCACTGATGGAAGGTCTGACCATGAATAGATCTGAAAGTAAGAACCAGAATTTTAAAGTTGATCCTGAAAGAAACTGGCAGCTAGTGAAGAGTTAATGATCGGAGAAATGTGAGTTCTTCTACTAGAGCATAGTAAAAGTAAAGTTTTGTATGAACTGCAGGCGAGACAGATCCTTCTTGTTTAGACACCAAAATAAACAGTTACAATAGTCTAAACGAGAAGACAGAAACGTATGGATTATAAGATCCAGATCGTGTTGTATCATACTACAACCAATCAAAGTAAAACAGAGGGAAAAAAAATGAATAGATGCAAATTCTTGTTTGTATTTTGAATTTTCAAAAAAGACAGATGGGAGTAAATGTATTTTTAACTACATCAAATATATACTGTATTTTTCAAAAACAAGTAAGAATAAATACTTCAATCTAACAGCATAAAACAGTTTGTATTTGCAGTTTTAAAAACAACAAAAAAAAAAAGAAATATGATCAATCAAAATATAACAGAGGGAAGAAAAAAAGGTTCTGTTTTTGGAATTATTAACAAAGACTGAAGAGAAGAAGAAAGTATTTATTGTGATTTAATATCATATATTCATATTTATGTTTATTGGAAAAGTACTGAAGTTAAACAAAATAAAACACATGGGATAGAAAATAAAATAAATGGGGAAATGAAGGCCTAATTTATCAACATTCCAAAGTCAAATTAAGGGTTTTACGCGGATCTTATGAAGATAAATTGGGACAAACACCCACAGGTGGCGCTGGACTGCACATAACTAGTCCACAAACGCACACAAAACATATTTTTTCCATAATATTTTGAATAATTGTTTTATCGATGCTTGTGTTGATCAGTGAAGTTCCATTGCTTGACAACCTTCTCGGTGATATATATGGAAATGTAACAGATCAGTAAAGAAAATGAAATCATCCTTGCCGACAACAAAAAAAACAAAACAAAAACACATTTGTTTCCTCCTCAACCTGTCGCCGTGATGTATACACTCTGGCAACACAAAGTGTAAATTAGCATTTGGTGGAGACGTTGAGTCATGCGCCTGAAACCGTTGTGTATTAACTGTCAAACAACACAGGAGCATCAGAGGCGGATCATTATTGCCGAGCGTTGCAATCCCATCAAATGCTTGTCATTGTTAAAATGGACACGCTTTAAACGCATCTGTCATCCTGACCCATCCAGTTTAATCACCTTGAAAGAATCCCGGGAACAAACACGCCGTCAAACGTACTGTTGTATGTATTTGCTGTGAAAAGTAAATTACGCTTTTAAAAAAAAAAAAAATGCTGTACTTTTCATTTCACGTTTCTAACACGATGCATGAAAGATTCTTCAAATGAACAGGCAAGTTGAGAAGATGTGGTTCTCGCTGCCAATTTAATAGCGAATCTAGTCGCGACTTTACCAGCGAGCTGGTGGCGGAAGACATTAAAGCGGAAACGGCTTTTGTTTCTCTGGCGGCTCTCATGGGTTTTACTGAGACATGTTCTCGCTGCTGTGTTAGATTCTCCATATTTCTATTATTTTCTTTTAGTGTCTCTTTATCGTGGTAGCAGCCAAGGAGAGGAAAATACTGCCCTCGAGGTTCTACTCAGGGAACGATTGAATATGAATAATTAATGGAAATAAACTGAGGTCAGCTGAGGTAATGAAAAAAAGAAGAAATAAACATGTTTGTTGAAATTGAAAGTTATCGTTCAACCATAATTTCACTCATTTTCTATTTAAACAATAAAATAAAATAAAAAAACAGGAAAACTATTCTTTATTTCATTTTTTTTTTCTTCATTTTTAACAAAAATGGAAAGTAGAAGTTCATGTAATAAAACGTAATATATATCTATCTATATAGATCTAAATATTATATATCTATATATATATATAGATATATAAATACATCAATATATGGGGAAAGTACTACAATAAATCAATAAAACAGAGCAGAGAAAATAAACAAAAAAAACAATCAAACTGTTTGTATTTTGAATTTTCCAAAAAGCCAGTAGAGAGTAATAAAAACCAAATTAAATACATACTTTTTAAAGCAAGGGACCAAGTACTATAATTAGAAAAAATAAAACAGGGAATAAAAAGGGAAACAATAAAATAAATATTGCGTCTTTCTTGCGGTTTAAAAAAACAAAAGAATGTTATTTTTTAATGAAAATCAAAATAAAAGGATATTTTGAATGAATAAAAAAGACAGAAGAGAAGAGGAAAGTATTTATTGACATTTATATATATATATACAGTTTATATATATATAAAAAAAGATAAACTTAACTAAATAAACTAGAGCGGTGGACAAAAGGGAAAGAAGATTCATTGCATCCGGCAGGGATGCATCATGGGAGTTTTCAGTTATGTGTGCACCATTAATAGGTTAAGTTGGATAACTATTGCCTTTCCCCAAGTTCTGTTGACAAGTACACGCTGATACTACTGACAAAAACAACCAACTGTCCATCACAACGTGGCGAAGGACAACAAGCCTTTTCGTGGTAACCTATGGCCGGTGACTGCTCGTGGCTCGGTACCGAAGGTCGGGGGTCAATCATCTAGTCTACACGATTCAATCAACACAACAGAAGTTCTCTTGCTTACCTTTTGACAAGTTTAGACTCGGAGAACATTTCTTTTGTCAGGTTATTGCAGCGACTGGTTAACTTCCTTTCAATTTCCAATAAAGTTCAGAAGGGATTTTCAAAGAGAATTCTTGAGGTCCTACAATCCAAAGTGATTTACTCTATAATTAGACTGTTCTTTTGCATCATCCTCCTGCAAACCACCAAAGCTGATGCGTTGGCATATTTCAGCTCCTTCAATGGCAAATGAAGCATACAAAATTAATACACCCCCCCCCCTCAATTCTTTCATATCTGGCTGGTTCCCTTCTTTTACTTTGGTGTTGGAATTACAATGTCCTAGATAAGGCTTTTTAAATTATTCACGTAGGAGGAAAGTGGCTTGTGTTTGGAGCCAAAACACCTCAATGAGCTTCTCTGGTGTCCACGAATAAAACTAAAGCATCGTGACTGATCCTCGAACCCTGGAAAAAAAAACCCTTCCATTTTGGATTTCAATGACCTCTAACCCTCCTTAACCTTATACATTCCAAATGAAGATACAGTTTGTTTTCTTTCCCCTTAAACTGTTTGAGTTATTCTGTACTTTGAACCAAGTACCTTCGGATTACCTTATTTATTTTGCCACCAGACATTAAATTCCACTTGAACCCAGATCCTCCCCAAAAATAGTCATCGAACATGAGCACGACTCTAAACTCATTTTAAATAACTTTGCAAGTATAATGTACGATATCTAAAAAAAAAAAAAAAATACCCACCAAATCCCCCTGCTTTAAAAAAGTTCCTCCACTAATGAAGGCTGCCCCACTTCCCTAGTGACACCGGCCTAAATCACACTCCAGCGCCTCCTGAACGCACACTCCACAGTTCATACTCACGACATACAAGCAGCACAAGTACTGATGGTTGTACTTGTAAAGAGATGTTGAAAAGTACTTTTTGAGTCAGTCGATCACTCACCTTCAACTCCAAAATGACACTTTCTTTTAGAGAAAGGTTTAAAAGATATTTAAGAAAAGCATAGTGTTGCTTTAAAGTTGAACTAATGTGTTGATTTAAGTGCGTCTTAAATAGATGTTGGACTCTATTGTATCATCAGTGTGTGTCTTTTTGTACAAAAACTCTCTTTTCATATAAGGAAATGATCTTAAGCCCCACCCACTGAAAACACTTTGTTTTTCTGGAGATTAAATCGTGTTACCTCGCTGTGATTAGTCAAAGATGGAGGTTTGTCACCGCACGTCATCAATCCTGGAAGTCTCCACCTCCAAGGGACTTGTTGTATAAACAAAGCGGGGTGTGATGACAGCTGGCTGGAGGAGGAGTGAAGCCATTATTACGTCATAATGGACTCTCGTAACCTCTCGTTCGCCCAGATTTCAGAGCAACTTTATAAAGTAATAAGTTGAAAACATGGTCATGATGAGGAACTTACTGCATCTTGGAGAGAAAGATTCAACATTTGAAACATGCAAGTAAGTCAGGAGGGTTTGGTTTTCACATGAAACGACCTTTAAGGCGAAAATAAGCCCACGATGACATTGGCGGTAGTAAGTAGGTCAACCAGGTCATCCTGCTATCTTTAGTGTGTACTCTGCCAACATACAACAAACATGAATATATCCATATACTGATCACTAAAAGTTCTCCTTTATCTTTGTCCAACACCAGAAAACATCCAAATGCCTCCATTTAAGAATTAAATAAGTCTATATTTTAAGCTTTTTTTCTAGCGGCAGCTCCAAGGGTCTCAAGGTACATCTTGATAAATATGTTCTAAGTGCCTTAACATGGTCTAGTTTTGTCAAAAAAACTAATTCAAAGTTGTTTTTTTAGCACTCCAACAAGACTGACAAATATACTTCTTTCAGTCTGAACAAAGTATAACTATTTATTGGAATGTTTTATCCATAAAAGTCCCAAAAGAACATCTTATTCTTTCCACTGTTTCGTTTCAATCGGTTAGGAACTCTTTCAATATTGCTGACTCAGCATTTTTCAATGGTAGTCGTTTTGATCCCACAAGAGCTTTGATGATTGAGACACTTGACACACATGCTGATGACAAAAATACCGTCTTCTTTAAGACTCAACTTCCTGGAGAAACTCCCTGGTGACTGAAGCTCATCGACTCCCTTTGACAAATATAATTAAAGAACGTTTGAATTGATCTACTGAGGAAACCAATGACATCAGAGGCGGCAGTGAAACCAAGAACAACTGCTTCCGAATCACAAAAAAGGACATGGTTTGCTTCATATTCTCCGTCAGTAGAACAACATGTCACTGTCACGTCACAGGAGGTCGAGGAGTTGCAGGTATTGATCGTCACGGGTCGTCGACGTGTTAGTGACCGAATTTGTCATCTGTAACCCGACCCGGACGACTCCCGGGGAAACGCCGGCGAGACAGGACTTGGCGTCGTGGAAGAACAAAAGCTGACTCGTGAGCCTGTGTGTGGAAGGTGATGAACTAAGTTCTGACAACAGTCTAATTAATGCAAAGTGATTTTGGCAGACAATTGCCATTTAATCGCAGACGGCGCCAACTGGGAAGAAGAACATCTTCACTTAAAATAGTTGATGACTTTGTGGCCATGAGGCAAAAACAATTGCGTGACAGCCAGATTGTGACTTTTAATTTAAAGGGTCTGCCAGTAAACGGAGAAATTTGTCTTCTACTCCAGTGGAATAATGGACTCCAGGCTATAAAGAAATTGATGAAAAAAAAAAGAAAGAAAGGGGGGAACAGATACTTTTATTTCCTTGTGTTGGGAAATTAAACAGGCAGAGCAATAAAAAAACCTGCGTTTGAGAGACATTTCCAACAATTACTGAAGAGCCCCTCAGCAATGTGTGTGCGTGACTTCAGATAGATATTTATATGCTTTTATATTTTCATATAATTACTACATATTTATATATATATGTGTGTATGTATATATATATGTAAGTTTTATCTATCCATCCATCCATCCATCCATCCATCCATCCATCCATCCATCCATCCATCCATCCATCCATCCATCCATCCATCCATCCATCCATCTATTTATCCATCCATCCATCCATCCATCCATCCATCCATCTATTTATCCATCCATCCATCCATCCATCCATCCATCCATCCATCCATCCATCCATCCATCCATCCATCCATCCATCCATCCATCCATCCATCCATCCATCCATCCATCCATCCATCCATCCATCCATTTATCCATCCATCCATTTATCCATCCATCCATCCATCCATCCATCCATCCATCCATCCATCCATCCATCCATCCATCCATCTATACATCCATCCATCCATCCATCTATCCATCCATCCATCCATCCATCCATCCATCCATCCATCCATCCATCCATCCATCCATCCATCCATCCATCCATCCATCCATCCATCCATCCATCCATCCATCCATCCATCCCTCCATCCCTCCATCCCTCCATCCATCCATCCATCCATCCATCCATCCATCCATCCATGTCCATGATTTGAGCTAATTTTTGTCAAATATTAGGCCAGTAAACTGTCTGTATTTACTTTCTTCTCTCCTCCTCTCTCTTAAATGTTTAAGTTATTGGGTTTGTTGTTTCTATTCAAGTCATTTTATGTTCTATACATTTCAATATGTTTATTATTTTATTAAGTATGTTGCAGTAACTGCCTGTTGGCAAAGTCCATCATTTACAAATGATATAAATACAAATATGTTCGTAATGTGAAACTTTTTTATGATAGGTTAAATATTACTACTTTGATTGTTTCAAACGTTGAAGTCTTCTTCTCCAAGATGCAGTAACTCCCTCATCATGAACAGGTTTAGAACGTATTACTTTATAAAGTTGCTCTGAAATCTGGGCGAACGAGAGGTTATGAGAGTCCATTATGACGTTATAAAGGCTTCACTCCTCCTCCAGTCAGCTGTTATCAAGCCCCACTTTGTTTATACATGGAGTCCCTTGGAGGTGGAGACTTCCGGGATTGGCCACGCACAGTCAAAAACCTTGATGCTTGACCAATCACAGAAGAGTGGGCGTGGTTATGGTAAACAAGATTGAATCTCCAGAAAAGTGTTTTCAGTGGGCGGGAAATAAAAACATTTTCTAATGTCAATATTTAAATGAAAAGAGAGTTTTAAACAAACACACACTGATGATACAATAGAGTCACACAACTATTTAAGACACACTTTAATCAACCCATTAGTTGAACTTTAATCATTTAAAAAGTATTTTTTTATTTATTCATACGTTGAGTATTTGATACACAAGTTTATCAGGCATATATTGACCCAAAGAGTAGAAACTAAAAGAAAGTTTCTATCCTGTGTATAAAACTTCACTGCACTTGTATTTATCGATTCGCTTCATAACCTTTGATAGTCAAACCTGAACTGCGAGTTTACAAGTTTACAACAGTCGGTGAGGCGTATGGAACCAAGATGCCCAGCAGCAGCGACGCTCATTGTGAAACTGATGGATTCCTCCAACACACCTGGATATTCCCTAAAAGTCATATCCTGCAGGTTTAATGACCTCATTTCACGAGGGGGTTGAGGGGGTGTTGGGGGGGTGTTGAGGGGGGGGTGAAGGTGCTCTTTGCCTGTCCTAATTGTTTTTTAATTACACCTCAGACTGCAGTAATTTGAGACAGCAGGTCAGTCTCATGGTAGTGATTAAACATGCAAAATATGGCTCACTTTTAAGGTTTTCTATCATCTTCATTAATGTGTTTCTCTGTCTTTTTTTTGGCTCCGCAGGTTTAGTTTGAGAGTGTGTGAGTGCATGGAGAGACGCGCTGGGACCTCCTGTTGGAGGGAAGAAAAAAGGGGTTTTAAATGTGGCCCTAAATGTGTGTTTTGTGTGTGTCCCATGTTGTGTACTTTGGCTTCGGAAGATGAATGAATGAATGAAAGGTTAGGAACACAAAGTGGTTTAAACAAGTGTGCGTAAATAATCATCCCATTTACTGAGGTCCCGATACTGGTCTATGTTACCGGGTCAAACAAGAGATAAATAAATAAAATATTTTGTGTATAGTCTTACTTCAACTGTAAAGTGTCTTGAGATAACTTTGTTATGATAAGACGCTTTAAATACAATTTAATTGAATTGTGTAAATTATTGGTTCTGTACAGAAGCGCAGTACTGCTAATGTGATTGACATTTTTTTGGACTGTGCTTCTCATTCGAAACGTATTTCTCGTAGTTGTGTTGTGTTTCCCGAGATCGTTTCTTTTTGCTTCGTGTACAGAGGAGGAACTACCAGCTGCAGGTGATCGGGCAATCAATGGCGATGCTGAAGATTCCGACGGTCCGTGAACGCATCGCAAGTTGATAATTTCGGTCGTCTAGACTTTCTTGGACACTCCTGGCGTCGCCAGCGTTTTTTGTTATTGCCTTTTTAGTACTGATTTTGGTTTTGTATTTTTAGATCGCCTGCTGGCTGAACTACTCCTCTGTTCGCCCTCGCATTTGGTTCTCCCCGATTCAGGACGTTTCATTGTTCCGGGAGTTTTTTTCATTGTTTGAAGTAGTTCTTGTTGCAAGACGATTAAAGAACTCGAACTCTGAAAATACTTTTTATTTCCGCATTTGGATCTTCCGATCCTGAGGTACGACAGTATTCATAAAACACGTTTCAATGTTTTGTCAAACACGTTCCATCGTATTTCCAAACTCCTTTTAATGTATTTCAAAAAATATTGTTTTAACCTATTTCCAAACTTGTTTTTATATATTTCCTCACACATTTTAATGTATTTCTGCACACGTTTTAAAGTATTTCTGAACACGTTTTAAAGTATTTCTGAACACGTTTTAACGTATTTCCAAAGTTGTTTTAATGTATTTCTGAACCTTTTTAACGTATTTCCAAACTTGTTTTAATGTATTTCCGAACACGTTTTAACGTAATTACAAACACGTTTTAACTTATTTACGAACAGGTTTTAATGTTTTTATGAACACATTAAAATGTTTTTCCAAACTCATTTTAGCATATTTCCGAAGACGTTGAAATAGAAATAGAAATAAAGCGCCTTTCTAGACCAGGGTCACAAGGCGCTTGAACAATCAAAAGCAATACACCTTTAAAAAACATACAAATTTAAAGATTCTTAAAGGCCAAGACAACATAAGACAAACACAGAAGTCCCAGAAAATGAGAAAAAAAGCCTAAACAAGAGGGATTCTAGCGAGATATGCTTAAAATCTTCCCTTAAAATTATGCAAACCAAACCCATTTAGGGTTTTTTTTCCACTTTCTGAAATGAATAATATATTCCACTCAAAATGTGTCTTTTTTTTATCATCATTTCTTGCAAAAAAATGTGCCGGACAACACATAGACTGCAAATCCATTGGACCAGCTATTGTTATCGTTGCCCACCATGCAGCCCATTTGCTAAATTATTGGGTTATGAGATGCACTTGTTTGGCCTGAGGCTGGAAAAATGAGGTTGACTGTTTTGGGTCATGTCCTTGAAGGAAGTTTTTTTTTTTTTTTAAACACAATTAATTCCTTCTCATGAATAACAATCTGTTTACCTTTACATTTGTTATGTTGAATTAATTTAATTAAAATATATATACTTATAACTGCCAATTTATAATAAATAATGCAATAAAAAAATATTAAAATCTGTCTTTAATTGAATCTGTTTCTTGTTGTTTTTTTTAATGTATTTATGTATTATTTCTTAATAAAATAAACCTGACATTAAGAGTCAAGACATCAAGACATGTGAACTCTCAGAAAAATCATACTTTCTTCTCATTGGTTCTGTGTCCCTGCTGTGCTTCCATTATATGTCAATCTCCAGTCACACCAGTGAAGTGGAAGCGGTCAATATCAGCCTATTCTGTTCCGTGTGAAGGGTGAAGTCTAATCGTGGGCTGGATTGGGTGCATTGGTCCACTAAGGGATGGCTCATCTTCCCAATGAGATGTCTTGGAGCGGAAAGAGCGAGTGCAGCGATTGCCTGTAAGATTTTTTTTCTTAAACGTGGAAATCTCAAAGGCACATCGCAGATATCGAATACGATCCTAAATACGGTTTTGGGTCCTTGGATTTCCAATTTGAAAGAAACATTTTCTCGATGTATGAATTGTTTTGTTCAGATCCCTGGACGAACGCGTGTTGAAATAAAGAATCATCTTATCTTTATACTTGTATCTTTCGTTTTATAAAGTCACAAACCGCTCGACAAGATCTTTTAAGTCTTGAAAATCACTATGAAGACTACGGTGAAGGTTTTAGGGGGACAAATCTATCAGGTAAAGAAAGGTGGGGACAAGGAGGGTAGAACAGCCAATAAAAGTTAAAATACTTTAAATTTTGATGACATTTAAACCAAATGTATTACATATTGAGTAACAGAGATTTTTAGAATTACAGCTGCTCTTGTTATGAGGGATCAATAAAGTTCTACCTACCTATCTACCTCAATGTTGGAAAACACACTCAAATTAAAACAGGCTTTTAATTTAAAAATGATTTTAAGCAAAAAAAAAGTCTATTTACAAATACGAATATTTAATTATTATTCTATTTTATTATGAAATTGTTTTAAGACTCGTTCTTTATGAAGGATATTATACCAGTTCTGATTTTCGGATGATCCGATGTTCAAGTTTTACTTACAGACAAAAACAACTTTTTAGTTTATTATGTATTTATTATAGCAACAAATACTTAGTTCAATGTTATTTAACATTACGTTTTGTGGAACAGCATTTGTTTTTTCATGTATTTTTTTTATTGCAATTGTGACACACCTTATATTTTTTAAAGGTAAAATGAAAATTATATTTGCTTAATTATATTTTAAACAATTTTTTCCCTTTTCTATGTACTTATGTAGTGTGTTCATTAAAAACAAAATAGAAGTTATTGTCTATTGTTGTTGATGTATTTAGAATTATTTATATTATTATTATCATTATTATTTTTCAATTATTATCTTCATGTATAATTGTGGGGGCCATTGGGAGATTGGAGCATATCCCAGATTGCGGGCGAGAGGAAGGGGACACCCTGAAAAGGACGTCAGTCTGTCGCAGGGCACACAAAGACAGACAACCATTCACACACACTCATACCTACAGACAATTTCCCCAAGTTCCCAATCAACCTCTGTATGTTTTTGGACTATGGGAGGAAACTGGAGTGCCCGGAGTAAACCCTCGCAACAGAGGAAGGAAATACAAACTCCATCAGTGATGTAAGGTCTGACCATTAATAGATCTGAAAGTAAGAACCAGAATTTAAAAATGGATCCTGAAAGAAACTGGCAGCCAATGCAGAGTTTAAAGGATTGGGGAAATGTGAGTTCTTCTACTAGAGCGGGTCAGAATTCTCGCGGCAGAGAAAGCTCCCAGAGGCGGCACGACACATCCTTCTTGTTTGGACACCAAAATAAACTTACAATTGTCCAAATGAGAAGACACATGGATTATAAAATCCAGATCGTGTTATGACACAAGTTTAGTTTTTTGAAATAATATTTATCTTTGTAAGAAACAATGTGAAAACTACAGTCAAATATGGAATTATTACCCAGTTTTCTCATGGACTAAACAAGATTTAAAAGAAAAGACACATGGATTATAAGCTCCAGACAGTGTCGTGACACCATTTTCCTAAGTTTAAAGTTGAAATAATATTTATATTTGTATGAAACAATGTGAAAACTACAGTCAAATATGGAATTATTACCCAGTTTTCTCATGGACTAAACAAGATTTAAAAGAAAAGACACATGGATTATAAGCTCCAGACTGTGTCGTGACACCATTTTCCTAAGTTTAAAGTTGAAATAATATGTATCTTTGTATGAAACAATGTGAAAACTACAGTCAAATATGGAATTATTACCCAGTTTTCTCATGGACTAAACAAGATTTAAAAGAAAAGACACATGGATTATAAGCTCCAGACAGTGTCGTGACACCATTTTCCTAAGTTTAAAGTTGAAATAATATGTATCTTTGTATGAAACAATGTGAAAACTACAGTTAAATATGGAATTATTACCCAGTTTTCTGATGGACTAAACAAGATTTAATAGTAAAACCCAAACAGATATATTTAAAGTAATGTGATTTCACATCCAGCACAAAGCAATGAAATAATATCATGTAAGGAAACAAAGATATCAGCAGATTACGGTCGTTTCGACAACAGCTACAATACTTCATGGCTTTCATTTCACTGCGAGATGAGATAAGGCAATAATTGTGGTTGCGGGTGGTATTAGTGCCTTAAGGTTATGGCTGTCAGTGATTATCTCCTGTAATAAGCATCATAGGCTAAGCCTCCCTCACACCCGTCCTGCTGGACCTATAAATGCCACCCGCTCTTTGTTCCGCCAATAAAGATATGCACAGGCATTAGTTCCAAAAGCCAAATGGTACGATTCAACTCTGACCTGCTTTCACCATGAAATGAATTGAATGTGAATTATTCTCCCTCAGTAAGTTTCTTTGCGCCGGGCGTCATAAAGAGCAGTGACTCTAATTTATTTTGACAAATCGTTCAAGAGCCTCGGCGCTAATGTGTCGCTTTATCTTCTCTCTGGCTGTTTTACAGAGAAACACTATCAAAAGTCTTCTGTGATCCCTTATACTTTGTGTTCACGGTTCACTGGCGAAGCGTTAGCACGCCAGTTGTTGAAGGCGTTTGTCTTGACCTTGTTACTATAAAGAATATTTTCCAGTCAGAGGAGAAATTGCTTGCTACGGCATATTGTCATTTTTTAATTTTTATACCGTGTGTTTTAAAAAGTGGGATCCATGCAACTGTGAATAAGTAAATTTCCCAACTGTTGGATGAATAACGGACTATTTTATCTTTTACAAATCCCTCCGCCATGTCATTTTATGTAGTGATGGTCTGATGAAGCTTCACGAAACAGTGTCATTATTTTCAGAGTCCACTAGATGGCGTCTCTGCACTATTCCCATTGTTTTGAACAACTGTTCTAATGAAAAATCACATCATAATTAAACTGGTGGCGCCACCTACTGACCTCTGAACAACATGACTCTGTTTCATGAAGCTTCATCAGTGCATTACTAGTTTGATATGGCTCGCCGGATTGGTCGGCTCGAGTCAAAGAAGATTCCCGTGTTTAATATAAGGTAAGGAAGCTTATTAGTATCAACAATTAAAAAGAGACTTATAATAAAAATGTATTTTAATTTACTTTTCATTATTTATTTATATGTCTCTTATGTTATTCATTTAAATGATTCTAATTTATCTTATGAATCCCTTATTTATTTCACTCATATTATTGTATTATTGTAAACGTATTATGAAACACTGGCAATAAAAGTGTCAGATTCTGAAAGAAATGTTGAAGGAAAAGGAATTTGCTTGATGATTGTTTGATGGAGGGGAATGTCGCAATCGGACTCATGCTAATTGTTAGCGACAGTTCGGTTGTTCGGCCTTTGACCTAAACGAGCTAAAAGGTTTTAGCCCCTTTTGTGATTGAGTTTAGCAACCCCAGAGACGACAAGTAAAATAAATGTCTTTTAATTCACCAACAATACCAGGGACTAAATGAATACTTAGTTATCCATGCTAATTATTATTTTTATTTGAAATTATATTTCATTTTATACGTTAAATACATTTCCATTTTTACATGGGTTAATGCTGACTAAGTGAGACACCTTTAATAGTTGCCATTATGATGTAATAATGGTTTAACTCCTCCTGCTATCATGCCCTGCTTTGTTTATACAACAAGTCCCTTGGAGCTGGAGACGTCCAAGATTGAGATGCACGGTATCAAGCTTCCATGTTTGGCCAATCACAGCAGAGTGGGTGTGGTTATGTTAAAAAAAGATTTAATCTCCAGAAAAACAAAGTTTGTTTTCAGTGGGCGGGGCTTAAGATCATTTTCTAATGTCAATATTTCAATGAAAAGAGAGTTTTGTACAAACACACTGATGATACAATAGAGTCACACATCTATTTAACACACACTTAAATCAACACATTAGTTTAACCTTTATAAGCCATGCTATTAAGAAGTGTGTATAAGGGCTTGTATACAGACTGCTGCTGATTTACTAAGATGGCCTGGACACCCTCGAACAGGTGCAAAGAGCTTTATTTAAATCAGAGATTGGGTGTTTTTGTATATTTTCAGTGAGGAAAGTTAAGAGTCAAATGCAGCATAAGGAAGTGTAGAACCAAAACATTAATATTAAACACACAAAATAACATAAATTAAGAAGCACTGCCCCCCCCCCCCCCCTCTGCGTTTTACATAAACTTCATGCAGGACTTGTTAACCTAAATAGATTCCAGATGGTGAATGTATTATTTTACATTTCCTCCTCCCTGAACATACTTCATTATGCATATCGCCCTAAAACATTTCTTTGTGACTAGAACGAGCTATTTTTGCCCCTTGAGAGACGCCATCCATTCCATGTTGGCGAATAACAATAACAATAGTCGCACGTGTTTTAGTTCATCTTTTGAAATAAAGTCATAATTGTAAAGTGTAAAAGCACGCATTAGTGGAAGCAGAGGAAGTTCTAATAAAAGTCTGATAAATGTTCTGGGAAACACTTTGCAAAACATATGTATTTTCAGAAAAATGTTCTCCGTTTGCTCAGCCTTGGTGAGAAAATAATGGTTTATTTATTTATTTTACTTCAGTCTCCTTCCTTTAGAATGTGAATACATCAACGCAAACCTTATTCAAAATTGTTTTATTATACAACGTGTTGCCAATGCCACTGAATTATAAACTATACGATTATTCTGAGGCTTTTTTCATTTACGACTGGAAACATTTTTTTGTCATTTCTAATGAAAATGACTGCATATGATTAATCCTGCGGTCAGTTTGTTCCAAACACTGCCGGAACAACCACCGGGAGCTTTGAATAATTGGAGCCAAAACACAATTGCATTTGTTTTTCTAAAGTAAGAACACTGCTGTTGTTATTAACTGCTTTTCGCCGCCTGTTGTGACACCTCGCTGGTAATTTTTCACAGTTTTTACTAAGCTTCATTATACGAGCAACAGGTGAGTGTACACAAGTGCCCACGCCGACCAAGATTCATTTAATGGCAATTAATTTGGTCCATGTTTCGGGTCGCGTCGGGGTTCTCGCCGTGATTTTTGCAAACAAATGACTCAATTAGCGCGAAGGTGTGAGTAGAACGGCAACACAAACAACACACACACTGGTGCGCTGAACAATACAAGAAAAAGCAACGTAAATATATAAATAAATAAATATGTGTATGTTTTGATAGTGATCATAGTTTGAGCTCAGATCTTTTCTCTACAACAGTTTACTAGAAAACTATATTGTAGGTTGTTTTTGGTATTAAAGTTCAATACATGTTTTTGGAATCTGTTGAAAATCGAAATAATAACAACAATAAACAATCACAATTAAAATAGAAGTATAAAGGTATTTTTAGCATTTTTTTTTAGACGCACAACACTTTTTAAACCATTTTAAAAGGACCAGTGATATTCTCCAGTTCTGATTGTGACTTAGTTTCCACCAAAATAAAAAGTTAAGGATTTTATAAACGTTATTTTGTCTTTGTTTTTGTCATACAGTTAATGTTCATTATATATTTACAAACTCTGAAACAAAATGACAATTTCCTGAAACCAAAATTGACTAACTATGAAAGAAATTTACAAATTCTGAATCAATATTACAATTTCATGAAGCAATTTCACAAACTTCAAAACGATATTAAAATTTCCTGAAACAATTTAACAATTTAATGAAACAATTTTACAATCCTGATGATAAGATTCCAGGGTTGAGTCAGTACTTGGGTGACTTAGGTCAGTCTGTCAAACTGAGCCTGAGAAACCTGGGTGTTGTATTTGATAAAGACATGTCTCTTGTTCAACACTGAAGAAAACTGACCAGAAACTGTTTCCTTCAACTGAGAAAAATCTCTAAACTTAGGAAAATGTTGTAGGAACATGATCTGGAGCTTGTAATCCATGCGTTTGTTTCTTCTCGTCTGGACTATTGTAACAGTTTGTTTTCATGTATTAACAAGAAGGATCTGTCTCGCCTGCAGTTGATTCAGAACTCTGCAGCGAGAATTCTAACCCGCTCAAGTAAGTAAGTAAGTAAGTAAGTAATATTTATTTATATAGCGCTTTTCGAGACCAGGGTCACAAAGCGCTTTAACAATCAAAATAGAAGAACTCACATTTCTCCAATCCTTAAAACTCTTCACTGGCTTCCAGTTTCTTTCAGGATCAACTTTAAAATTCTGGTTCTTACTTTCAGATCTATTCATGGTCAGGCTCCTCCTTACATCACTGATCTGATCCAGCCTTACACCCCAGCTCGGGCTCTGAGGTCTGTGGATCAGAATCTACTTATGGTTCCTGAACACGACTCAGGACCAGAGGAGAGAAATCTTTTCAGGCTGTTGCTCCTAAGCTTTGGAACGATCTTCCTCTCTCTTTGCTCTTGATGGATCTACTGACTCCTTTAAGAAACATCTTAAGACGTTTCTATTTGTTCAGACTTTTCCTTGATTTTCTGGAACTCCTGTGTTGTTCTCAGTATTATCTTGACCTTTAAAGTGTATATATTTTATTGAGTATTGTTTTGTTTGTTTAAGCGCTTTGTGACCCTGGTCTGGAAAAGCACTATATAAAAAAATAAATATTACTTACTTACAAAATCTGAAACAAATTCACAAACTGCAAAACAATATTACAATTTTCTATTGAATTTCTAAAAAATTGACAAACTCTGAAACAATTTAACAATTTAGCAATTTCATAAACAAATTTAAAACTCTGAAACAATATTGCAATTTCCTGAAACAAATTTACAAAAAATAAATGTAAAAACTCATGAAACAAATTTTGAACTCTGAAAGAAATGTACATACTCTGAAACAAATGTTCAAACTTTTAAACAAATATACAAACTCTGAAACTAATGTGAATACTCTGAAACACATTTTCAAACTCTGGAACAAATGTAAAAACTCTGAAATAATATTAAAATTTCCTGAAACAAATTAACAATTTCTTGAAATATGAATATCTCGCTATAGAGTATCACGAGATAATAATATCACAAGATACAAATATCTCAAGATATAAAAAATGACATTCTTGTCACCTCTGTGGCTCTGTACACAATGAAAAATCTCTAAACTTAGGAAAATGTTGTCGGAACATGATCTGGAGCTTGTAATCCATGCGTTTGTTTCTTCTCGTCTGGACTATTGTAACAGTTTGTTTTCATGTCTTAACAAGAAGGATCTGTCTCGCCTGCAGTTGATTCAGAACTCTGCAGCGAGAATTCTGACCCGCTCCAGTAGAAGAACTCACATTTCTCCGGTCTTTAAAACTCTTCACTGGCTTCCAAAGAAACATCTTAAGACGTTTCTATTTGTTCAGGCTTTTCCTTGATTTTCTGGAACTCCTTTGTTGTTCTCAGTATTATCTTGATTTTTAAAGTATATACTTTTTTGAGTATTGTTTTGATTGTTTAAGCGCTTTGCGACCCTGATCTCGAAAAGCGCTATATAAATAAATATTACTTACTTACTTACTTACATCAAGGTCATCTTAGCGTATGTTTTTACCTTCGTGTAACTTACATAAAGTGAAGTTTATTAGCTAAGATAAAAGTCCTGGTGCCTTTAAAATGTATTGTACTTTTCTCGCACCCCACTGACCCAAATCGGTTCAAAACGTCAAACAAGTAATGTTTCATTCAGTGCCTGTACTTGGGTCCAGTAGAAATCTGATCCGGTCCACTGCCAATATTGATCTGGACTCCCCGTCTCTTGGCAAACACCCTCTAAATACTTCTCCACAGATTTGTAGACCCCGAGTCAAGACTAGAATCTCTTCCACCCTCCTACTTGGAATCTCTGTATCCCCAAAGTGACTGCCCTGTCCTAATTGGCTTTTGTGATTGGCTTGTTAGATCGCCAGCGGCCTTGTATGAAAGTCCAAATCAAGCGTACGCGGGGAAATACATTTTCACCATGAGGTGCTGGACCTTAACAAGACGTCTGGTCCTGCAGGCCTCGCTGCTGTGATCCTCCTGAGGGCAATCAGTGGAGCCTTTCCACTGTGTCTGAGATGTGGGATTCCCGGGGCTGATGGCCGGGGTGAGGGATCAAGGAGCATGTCTCTTTTGCCCTCTTGGTCTCGAACACAAGTTCGTTCCTCGCCTCAGTCCTTACAGATAATTAATGCGGACGCTCAGGAGGACGCCTGCACTTGATCAGTCCCACAAACCTCAGTGATAATGATGGAACGGAGGCTTCTCACTGAGACAGGACTTTGTTTTCAGAAGTTTTTTTTTCTACCTTGGACTACACTCTGTTTGAGGAAAGAATAATTTATTCTTCAAAACCAAGAGAATTTGTCGGTTAAATAATAAACCTGAAGAAAGAGAGCGCAGACCTCCACCAAGCAGCTTTTTTCTATAGAGTATCCTACATGTTAAATCTTGTTTTTCGTTGGTCTCCGACAAGGTCACGAGTTTCGGCATTCCCGAAAACATTCAAACCGTGTCGGAACATCAGAGTCCCTGAGTTGGCACCCCTCTGGCAGCCTTCTTTAGATACCCTAAAACAATGACCACACATTGGCAGCACAGTACAAATAATTTTGGCTGTATTTTTGCTCTCTTGTGTCCAACCAGATGGAAGTTTGGAATATCACCTCGTCCCTTTTTTCAAAAATTATTTTTATTATTATTTTTGTATCTGTTTAAAGCCTTTCTGGTTGTTTTTCTGAAAAAACACCAGACATAATCCAGTTTAAAATATTACCTCATCGGTGAAGGTTATTGATGATTAAAATATATCTTGCCCCAAGACAATGGCGGGCATTTCAATTTGTGAGGAGCCTTGAAAAATGTAAAATCAGATAGAAAAAGCACAAAAAAGTTAATACGCGTGAAAAAACAACGTCAAACTATTTCTGAATATTTTCAAAATGTTTACCTTGAGGGTCAAGAAATATCTCAATAATATAACCAAAGAAGAAAAAACAGAACAAGAACGTAATCCCTTGTGTTGTCTCTGGGTCAAGGTTTACGCAAAGACCTGGAAACAAATGTGTTTATAGTAGACCTCAACCACTGCATATGTATTTACAGAACCCAGGGAGGTCGTTCACCTTGACCCAGAGACAACACCAGGATACTACAAACCCATTTGTTTTCAGGTCTTTGGGTCGCCTTGACCCAGAGATAACACAAGGGATACCACAAACACATTTCTTTTCGGGCCTTTGGGGTCACTTTGACCCTGAGGTAACACAAGGGTTAAAGTTGAACTAATGTGATGATTTAAGTGTGTCTTAATTAGATGTTGGACTCTATTGTATCATCAGTGTCTGTGTCATTTAAAATATTGACATTAGAAAATGATCTTAAGCTCCGCCCACTGAAAACACACTTTTTTCTGGAGATGAAATCTTGTTTACCATAACCACAACCACTCTGCTGGGATTGGTCCAACCATGAGGTTTGTCACATGTCGCATTTCATCAATCCCGTAAGTCTCCACCTCCAAAGGACTCGTTGTATAAACAAAGCCGGCGTGATTACAGCTGGCTGGAGGAGGAGTGAAATCATTATAACGTCATAATGGACTACGCTCTCGTAACCTCTTGTTCGTCCAGATTTCAGATGATTTTTATAAAGTAATAAGTTCAAAACATGGTCATGATGAGGAACTTAGAGCATCTTGGAGAGGAAGACATGTGGGTGAGTCAGTTTGTCCATGTCTTCCCTAAGAAATACTGCATAAAGTTAGTTTTTATTAAGTAAAAGATTTATTACAGTGTGTCATCCAGACATGTTTTGTTGACTTGTCGAGGCAGTAATGTGTATTTGCTATATCGCCCCTGCCAGAAAACTGGGTAGGCAAGCATTCATATCCACCATTAATTGTATTTCTATCCTCTGATGAAAACATTCACCCATATATCACAATTGTATCTGTCGTAGAAATCGGCGTATACTGTTATTTATTTAATGAGAGTTAAATGTCATGCTCAGATGCAAGTAAAACATTTCAAAAATGTTCCCTGAAGTTGTCGTACGTGTCCTATTTTGTACGTTAAGTGTTTGTTTTTTGTTAATAAATGTGCAGCCCCAACAGAACCTTGCTCGAGTGTTGCAAGAGTTGTGTAGGATTGTTTGTACGAAGCCGTAAAGAAATGTGATGCTAAATGAGGCTGCCGGGTTTCCACCGACGGTCATATGAAATGAAGTAAGGAGGTTGTTTTTGTATTCCTGTCTTCAAATAAAGCCTTGGCAAGACAGAAGAAACGCACAGAGTAGAGTAAAACGAGACTCTTTTTTTTCCTCCACTTACAATTCCCCCAACACTTTTCTCCACAGCTGCATGTTTTTAGGAGCGATTGTTGATCATTAGCAGTCCCCTCCTCAACATTATGCAGTCTCTGGCATCCTTCCCCGCACTGTCTTTGGCACATGCTCACATCTTATGTTTTAAATTGTAGGTGGCAAAGAATGGAGATGCCTGGCGCTTGTTTGTTAACGACACAACACCCTCGTGAGTTGGTGCTGGCGCCGTGCCTGGCCGGCAGAAGCGGTGGCTCTCTCTAGAAAAAAACTGCATTTGAACCTGCTCTCATTTTTAAAAGGCGTACTTATTCTGCCTTTCAACCGGCACCCGTTAGGGGAAAAGTGTGTGTACGTGTGTGTGTGGGTTGTTTTTTTTCCCTGTGATATACTTAGGCTAATTAATTAAGTAATTTGGATTTTAATTTGTTTGCAACAGATGAGGTGAAATGCCTGATGTGGCGAAGACGAGTGTGAATTAGCGAGTGTGCCGTATACACGGCTTCTAATGAGCATTCTGTCCGTTGATTGCTCAAAAAAATGTACAAACTCGGAGCAGAACATGGCAACCTGACAGATATTGCAATGTTTTCACGTCCATCCAACTAAATTACAAGTTTTCACAACCGTTTATCACTTCTTTTTATGTAGAAGAAACATGTTTTTGTTGTCGACAAGGCTTCAATACAAAAAGGATGTTACAGACGAGCAGTACGGAGGTATTTGGATGTTTTTCTTGGACGAAGATAGAGACGAAGACAACTGAGCTCCAGTCGCTACATTAAAATGAACAAACATTTTTGACTAAAAATAAACAATATATTACTTGATTACTAAAATAGATAAATAGGGTAAATAATAATAGGGTAAATACTTCACGAGCACTTCCTGTGTCTACAGTAGACTTCAAATACCTGCGATATTTACCCGGAGTACTTCCTGTCTGTGTAGGATGTGTAAGTAAGTAAGTAAGTAAGTAACCAAAAACAATACACAGTTAAAATATATACTTTAAAAGATCAAGACACATAGGACAAAAGAAAATCAGCTTTCGCTAAACACAGCCTCGAAATATAGACTTCAAAACTGAGCTCCAGTCGCTACATTAAAATGAACAAACATTTTTTCCTGATAACTCTAGAAAATTAACAGATTACTCTGAAAATAATCCCAACCCTGAGTAGAAAATTAAGACGCTTACAATTAAAGACACTTACAATAATCGATAAACGTAGTTGGGTTTTAGGAGGAGGAGGAAAACAAAGAAGGAAGGAAATATGAACCGAAAACATCCAAGAACACCAACAGGGTTGATGGTTTTTAAACTTTTTCAGAAGCTTAAATGAATTCAGTGTCTGATTTCCCACCTTTATCTTACACTATTGTTCAATGATCACATGATACCACTCTTTTTTTTTTCTTGATACCACTTTAATCAGTGCACATTGTCAATCATCTAAATCCAAAATGTGAAATGACCCATTTAGGAGATTCAATCCATTTGCAATTGAGGCTATTCATTCTTTAACAAGTATTGTAAGTATATCTCGGGTTTCTCCTCTTACATGATGGCCCGAAGACTATTTTTAACCAGTGTCTTTAAGAAAGAAAACACTCTGAATCAATGGCATTTTCACACTCTGAATGTAATCATTTATTTATTTTATATTTCTCTCTTTTCCTTCTCAGAGTGCTCGGACATAAATGTTGCAGAGATTTTTGCACCGACACTTGGTTCAATATTTCACGTTGCCTGGTTAGGGCCGATTCTATTCAACGGTGAAAAGTGGAGCCACGTCCTGGACTAGATGTTGTCTCCGGGTATTTCTTGAATATTCATCAAAAGCTCTCAGGTGACCTGAAAAAAGACGTTTTAAGCTTTCATAAAAACATGGTAGTAAAGAACTGGATGGTAAGAGTTGGATTAATAATAATACGGGTGAAAAGGGGAAAAAAGCATTTTTTGGGAAGTATAACATTTATATATTTTTTAGTAAACCGATATGCAGGAAGCTTTAAACGAGTACACTTCCAGGTGTTATTTTGCATAAAGTACTGCTTTTTTAAATCCATTTAAACATATTTGACTCACTGGTGAATTTGGGGTCAGTCGTGGCAGGCCTTTAGCAATGGTTTTTGTAAGTAAGTAAGTAAGTAATTTTTATTTCTATAGCACTTTTCCAGACCAGGGTCACAAAGCGCCTAAACAATCAAAACAATATTCAATAAAGTATATACTTTAAAGGTCAAGATAAAACTGATAACACAACAGGAGTTCCAGAAAATCAAGGAAAAGCCTGAACAAATAGAAACGTCTTAAGATGTTTCTTAAAGGAGTCAGTAGATCCATCAAGCGCAAAGAGAGAGGAAGATTGTTCCAAAGCTTAGGAGCAACAGCCTGAAAATATTTCTCTCCTCTGGTCCTGAACCGTGTGCGTGGAACCATAAGTAGATTCTGATCCACAGACCTCAGAGCCCGAGCTGGGGTGTAAGTCTGGATCAGATCAGTGATGTAAGGAGGAGCCTGACCATGAATAGATCTGAAAGTAAGAACCAGAATTTTAAAGTTGTGTTTTTGGATCCTATATCTCAATTTGCAGACCATGTAGTGGTGTTGACTTTATTAAGACTGGACCTCCAGCTACACTGTAACAGTGATTGAAGTTCTATAATACTTTAATCTACACGGCCTATTAGAAAATGTCTACTCTCCCTCTGTACATCCATGTCCCTTTTGTGTAATTGTGGAAAAGCTGAAGACACTTCTGTCCAAAAAAACAAGCTCATCAGGTGAGCGACTGTGGCACTTTTGCTGGGAAAGGATATTTTAATTTGACAAATGGATCTTCTCTGTCTTTGTCTGTAATTCGTCTGCCTCTGTGAAGAGCTGAGAGGTACAGCTGTTGATTCACCGCTTGATA
Source organism: Callionymus lyra (assembly GCF_982586985.1). Lineage (NCBI taxonomy): Eukaryota > Metazoa > Chordata > Actinopteri > Syngnathiformes > Callionymidae > Callionymus > Callionymus lyra. Next base: position 22,215,129 of record NC_141826.1, on the reverse strand, counting down.
AACGTCGCTACCTTCACCGTGTTCATGGTATTTGGGTCGTCGCTGAGGGACTATGGAGAGACTTTAATGGAAATTGCTGCTGAATTGTACAGAGCAGGGGTCGGGAACCTTGACCACTCAGAGAGCCATTTGCTGCTGTTTCCTGAAGTAAATAAAAAACTGAGGGCCATATTCTTTATAATCTCAACAATGCCGTTAGAAAAATTGATTCATAACAAAATGATGTGTTCTCAATCATGCCCGGATAGTAAATCCCTGTAACTCTAAGATAAGAAAAAGTTGGGTTAAGCAAGTCTTTAATTAATTTGTCTGCGTTGTATCTAACCTTTTTCTCTGCATCCATCCCATTTTTCCCATTGGTGCAATTTTATCTTGGCATCCGCAAATTGATGTTGTTGAAATACAATATTTTATTGAGACTCACTGTTTTGAAGTTAATGTCTCAGAATTTGCGATTACATTTAAAAAAAACGTATGGACTGAAGTAAAATAATGTAATGTTGTGTGTTGTGCCTGTTACTGTTCCTTTAAGGGGTCGAGCCTCACCTTCTTGTTCGGCCTAGTTATGTCCTGCAGTCAATGTTTTTATGAAAAAGAAGGCGAAGATACACCATTACAATAATTAAACAGCCACATTTATACCCATACTTAGTTTCAAAAACCTAAGTGTGCTATTTTTTAAGAAACATGTGACTCCAAAGCCGTGGGTTGCCGACCCCTGGTATGGAAGAATCAGTTAAAGGGTTAGTTCACCCAAAATTGACCAATTTTCTACTCACCCTCATGTCGACTAAGGGTTGGGATTATTTTCAGAGTTATCTGTTTTTTTATGAGTTATATACAAAATCGTTTGTTCATTTTAATGTAGAGACTGGACCTCAGTTGTCTTCATCTTCGTCCAAAAAGACACTTAAAAACATCCAAGTACCTCCATACTGCTCGACTGTAACGTCCATCTTGTATTGAAGTCTTTTGAGATTAAAATAAAAAAGCATTTATTTTCAGATTGTTTGTAGCAGAAGCTTAAAGGCTAACATACTACACAGACAGGAAACACTCCAGGTGAATCTACACAGTAGACACGGTTTGACTTGGAGTGTTTCCTGCCTGTGTGCAAAGGACAGAAAAAAGTGGGCGCTTTTTGGGACCATCATGTGGACGTTTTTGTCTCCAAAAAGACACGGATTACTCCAGAAAAATACATTTTTTGGAGTGAACTATCCCTATAAGTTACTTAGATTGCCTCCCCCTGGAGGTGTAGAAGATTATGGTCTTGCCCAACTAGGAAATAAGGACATGGTCCCGAGATAACATCTTATTTATCCCGGGATTAATTGCTATTTTCCCAAGATAAGATGTCGAAAGAATTCTGGACCTCTTCGACCTTAGACAAGCGTTTAGGTAATGGCTTTAGGATGGAACTTGCTTCATGTTGACAAAGGTTTCCAATGTTGAAATAACTCGCCTGTAATAATGCTGCACTTTTATACCATTTAAAATACCTTCATCTATCTCAGCTAACTAGTGGCAAGAAAGCTGTGAAACATGGTAACACACCATTAAAGCAGCAAAGTGCACACGGACGAACAGAGGTGCAGAAAAGCACAAAACCTACTGTTGTTGAAAAACTGCCTGCAAATCATTGTGTTTGTTTTTGCTCTTGAGTGGTTTGGAAAAACATACAGGATTCACCACCAATGCGAACGAATACAGTTTGTGCATTTGAAGTAGGCATTTTAAAAAGTTATTTTTATTGAGATAACAGCCGAGAACACCTAATAAAATGATGACATCATAATGACGAGATGGTAAACTGTGCAGTCAGGGACGGATCGAGGATGTCAATCATGTTTAAAGATCGATATATATGGCAAAGACACATAATTACCTGATTGCTGGTTTTAGGAGCTCAGACTGAAAATAGCCAAGAACCTGGCGGGGAGGCAGAGTGAGAACTCCCACACTCTTGAGAGGCTGAATAGCAGGTATTTTCTTAAAGGTGTTAGAATTGGTGCCTGCATCTCTGTCTGAGCTGGATTGATATTTTAGAGAGCCTGGAGATTTACATGAAAATGCTGAAGATAAAGGCACGAGTGTTTGGGATTACACTCATTTGTCAGGACGGTATGTTGCTGAATGATTTCTGGCAACTCTTCTTCTACTGAATTTTATTTGATAAAATGTTCTTTTTGGTAAAAAAAAGTATTTTTAATTATATGAATACATTACTGGAATTACATGTCTCTTGGTTATTTATGAGATAATTTGAAGGTTCATTCACTGCTTTCTGTATGAGTCCGGAGGTTATATTATTTACTTGTTAAAAGAATACAGTAGATCGTTTTTAAAAAATGTGCCTTCAGCTTAACATGCACACAAAAAGAAATGGGAATTAATAAAAAATAAACAAAATTCATCAATTAAAAAAAAGAAAACTATGTTTGGTTAAATAAAACTTTCACCAAAAAAACTGCTTTTGTTTCCCCTTTACAGATTACAGTTTCAATCGTGATACAATGTTGGAAAACAAGCTAACAAAACGACCATGTTTGCATTTTGTTGTCTATGTCTTTGAATAGGTAACGATGCAGAACTTAAAGTGATCATTCAAAATTCTAATTCCACTCATTTTCTTTTCGGCCTCATGTCGATTTAGGGTTGGGATTATTTTCAGTGTTTACTTTTCCTTTTTAAAAATTTAAAAATGCAAAATTGTATGTCCACACTTATGTAGCAACTGAAGCTCACTTGACTTTGTCTTCTTCTTTATCACAACAAAAACAACTAAAAAGCACCCAAATAACATACTTTTTGTCTTTAATTAACTTATTGTATTAAACCTTCGACAAGAGATATTAACAAGTCGAAATTTTAAGACAGTGTTTAGCGTAAGATACCAGGCTATAAGCATAAATAATTGCAATGTGTTTAAATGAAGAGACTGGGAGCCTCCGCTACAAAACAAACTTGAAATATACACTTGTTTAAAGTTTTTTTCGTAACAACTTCCTCAAGTGAAGGCTTCAATATAAGAGCGACGTTACAGACGAGCAGTATGGAAGTATTTGGATGTTTTTAAGTGTTCAAAGATGGAGACGAAGACAACTGAGCTCAAGTCGCTACATTAAAATGAACAAACATGTTTTCCCATAACTCCAAAAAGGAACAGATTACTTTGAAAATAATCCCAACCCTTAGTCGACTTGAGGGCGAGTAGAAAATGAGTGAATTTATGGGGAACTGTCACTTTAAACGATGGCTTTTAACGAGTGCAATTATCTACAGTAACTCTGTCACAACTCGAGGTTGGTTTTCGAAACCTCGGGAGACTATCGCCGAATACAAATCTCCACCATTTTTTTAATGTGGAAACACATTCTGAGAGAGTTGACTTTACGTAGAACTCCCTATTGACTTACATTCCCCGCAGCTCCTTCACACTTTAATCAGACTAACAAAACAACGGGACAGGTGCTCCTAGAAGATACTGGCAGCACCATTAAGTATTTAACAACAATGGCAAACCGCAGAGGATGTATTCCTATTCTAGGCTAACCTACTTATCTTCTCACAGCCAATGCAAATGCTGATGTTACAGTGGGCCATTATGTTTAAAACATTAGTTGAAATTCACATATGCCATTGCTGGGGAGGGGGCCAGGAAGTAAAATAAATCATGGGAATATTTCACTTTTTTTTTTTGTTCTGTCTGAAAGTGTGAAGCCACTTTTCTCTCGGGTACATCTTATGTGGTAATTGTGTCGGGGGTTTCTTTCTTCTTTTCCTTCCATCAGCCAGCTTGTTTGTTAAGGCTGTACAAATATGTGCTGGCATCTGTATTTGCTCTCCTGAAATCATTCCCCCCACGATGTATATGTACCACAGGACAAGGAAAAAGTAGGTCTGTTGTTAAAGCACAATGAACAAATAGTTTCAAATGTGAATTCATTCTGTTTCTCTCGCAGGGAAACATGTTTTTTTTTTTTGTTGAATGTGGGAAAATATCTCAGGAATCTTGTTTTGTTTTTTTTGTTGAACCCGAAGCTAAGGTGATGGAATAGTATAGGAATCAGAAGAGCTCTCGTCTCCTCAAAGTTATTTACCAACATACCGCAATCCCACACCCATCATCAGCTTAAGGGATTAGTAGTATTTGTACTCTCTGATTGTACTGCAGTTGCCGATATAATCCTTGCATTCATGATGTACAAAAGAATATATGTTGGCTATAAGGTGCTCAGAACACCCACTGGTTTAAATTTGAGAAGTGAAACACATTAACGGAATATTACTAGTATTCGCTTACGAGAGAACACAATCACCAAAACAGTACTAAGAGAATACATAACAGAATTTCTACTTAATAGTAGTGATGGTCTGATGAAGCTTCATGAAACAGTGTCATTAATTTCAGAGTCCACTAGATGGAGTCTCTGCATTATTTTCATTTGTTTTGAACAACTTTTCTAATGAAACATCACATTGGCGATGGCGCCACCTATGGACCTCTAAACAACATGACACTGCTTCATGAAGATTCATCAGCCCTATATTACTTAATAGTAAAGATTTAATTATATAACTTTTTAAACAATTGTAAAAACAATGGTCTAATTTAAGTGGTAGTGCAGAACTATATTGCACAACCAAGTAGAAACCAAGCAAGAATCCCATTTCAAGTTTCTGGTACATTGTGAGAAAATGAGGATTAGCAAGTTCTTTAATACGTACCAGAACATAATGTAACATACTTTTTTGTGTATTATTTAACTATTCATTCCTTATGTAAATGCCATTTTATGGTTAATTTCTCCTATTCAATTTTAATTTATTGTATTTTATTTAATTAATCTATTTTTATTTTATTCTGCACTGCCACCACAACAAATTCCTGTGTTGTGTGTACAACGCTGGCAATCAATGTTTTCTGATTCTGATCCATTGAATCCAGATCTGAAACTCCAGCGAAAATTATCAGTTCCTTAACCAGTTTTCAATACTTTCCTGGAAATACATCCATTTGCAAAACGATTTTGCTGACAGAGAGAATGACACAAGTGAGGATGATGCAAAGTGTTTCCAGGTGTGTAATTATTAACTTTTTGTGTTATTCGTACAATAATAATTAATAAAGTGGAATGTCTGGTGATTCTGTGTGCACCGTGGAGCCATCTGTGACTTGATTCACGTCCAATTTAACTTTCCAACGAACTTCAAGTGACGTGGACTTGTTTGTCTGAATCATCGTCCAAAGATACTCTCTATAGCGCCTCCATACATGCAGTGACCATGTTCGACTGACACCACTGAGCTATTATCTTAACAGCAGCCTTTTTGTTTGGTTACAACAAAAAAGGAAACAAAGGAAATAAAGCAGCACAATAAAAACATTGAACATACACAGTAAAATGTATTTAAAATAAAACAGAAAATAAGAAATATGATTTGAGTTGCGATTTAAAAGTGTAATGTTAATATTGCAGTAGATACAGAACTCTGCAGCGAAAATTCTGACCCGCTCTAGTAGAAGAACTCACATTTCTCCGATCCTTAAAACTCTTCACTGGCTGCCAGTTTATTTCAGGATCAACTTTAAAATTCTGGTTCTTGCTTTCAGATCTATTCATGGTCAGACCTTCCATCAGTAGATTCTGATCCAGACTTACACCCCAGCTCGGGCTCTGAGGTCTGTGGATCAGAATCTACTGATGGTTACTGAACATGCTTCTGGACCAGAGGAGAGAAATCGTTCCAAACTGTTGCTCCTAAGCTTTGGAACAATCTCTGTGTTTGATGATCTACTGACTCCTTCAAGAAACATCTTAAGACATCTTTATTTTTTCCTTGATTCTCTGAGAATCCTGTGTTTTTCTCCGTGGTGTCTTGACCTTTTAAGCATATATTTTATTGGATATTTTTTGATTGTTTAAGCACTTTGTTAACCCTGGTCTACACAATTGCTCTAAAAATATTACTTACTTACTTACTTACTTACTTCATTAGTCCCTTGAGGGGAAAATCCATATTTACAGCAGCAAAATAATGGAACAATAGAACAGAAATACAATAGAACAACAGACTTGTGAGTGAAAATATACAATTACACACATACAAAGTGTTATATTACGAGGTATAATCATATTTAAAATAGGTTGTTTGATCTACCCAGATGTACGTTGGCTTGTTTTCTATTTCTGTTGAAGAGCCTGGTGCGAGCAGGAAGGAAGGACCTTCGATACCTCCCCTCCACACACTTGGGATGGATCATCCTGTCACTAATGGTGCTCCTCAGTGCAGTGAGTGTGTGTTGGAGTGGGTTGTTTAATAGTCATATACTCAATTATTTATTTTTATTATGAGTCCCTTGCACGATTCATCTGTGGCAACACTTTGTTTTAAGAATCTGTGTTCAACTGATCTTGCATTTCTCCAAATTTCTACTTTTGTAGACTTTCGATTTGAACAATTCCCAAACGAACGTCCTCACAGAGCGAGAAAATAACAGTCTGTTGTTGACTTAGAGATCCCACGGCTCAACACGTACACTGTTCCCTTCTTCCATTATAGTTTAAAAAAATGTTTAGGGACCCCCTTCTGTAATAGTCCTGTGATTTGAAAGGTTGTCATTAAGTTACTGCATGAAAATGCTGAATTGGGGAAAGTTCCGCGGAGCCCTGAGTCATCACTTTCGGGGTTGTCGTGCAGAGTCAAGACCTTGGAGGATGGAGCATACTCTTCCTGTTACGACGAGCAAATTGTCTAGTGAGGGCTTGTATTGCTACATTGCCTGGGAAAAAAAAAATATATATCCATGTATTCATTTTATTCTCTATTGTGCTAGTCATACTGTACATGGATTGGACTCTGTGAGCAAAAAAAATCTGGAAACTTAATAGACTATAAACTATTATGATCAGTACAAATATAATAGTTATCTTAAAATGTATGTTCAGATTATTTAACTGGTTGATCCTTTAGGACAGGGGAGTCAAACTTAAGCACACTAGGTGTTTATTAAAAACTGTATTAACCAAAATATCCTTATCAGGAAAAATTAGTTTAAGTTTAATATTAACGTTTAATGCTTGGAAACTTTTGATGATTACAGCGTTTGTCCTCCGTCAAATTTGCTTTCAGTTTTTTTTTCTTATTGAGAGTAAGTAAGTAAGTAAGTCATTTTTATTTATATAGCGCTTTTCCAGACCAGGGTCACAAACCGCTTAAACAATCAAAACAATATTCAATAAAGTATATACTTTAAAGGTCAAGATAAAGTACAACACAGGAGTTCCAGAAAATAAAGGAAAAGCCTGAACAAATAGAAACGTCTTAAGATGTTTCTTAAAGGAGTCAGTAGATCCATCAAGCGCAAAGAGAGAGGAAGGTTGTTCCAAAGCTTAGGAGCAACAGCCAGTATGATTGTTATCTTAGCTTAGCTTAAACACTGTGAGTCACGCCATTTTTACATGAACATTAAAGTCAGGTTATGAATCTGACTATATTTTACTTACTTAAACAAAGAATAGAAATCAGATCTGGTTTAAAGTCACACATTTTACTTAGAGTTTTCATGTCTCTGAAAAAATGTTTAAAGCACAGAGCTGTTAGTTCACTGTTATATCTTCGTTGCAGTTTCACCAGCCGTTCCTCCAGACAAATGAGTTACTATCCTCAGGGTTGGGGTCAGCGTTTACTCCTTCAGTGACCTGGCACAAAGCCACCAGAATCCTTTTCAGACAAGCTTTGATAAGAAGGTAAGGTAAGGTAAGGTAAAACTTTATTGATCCCTCAGGAGTTCTCCTTCTGGAAATTGTTTTTTTTTCCAATAACCAATACATACAGCAATATTTTTTATTAAAAAAAATCAAAATAAAATAAGAACAAGAACATAAAGGGAAAGAACAAGATGACACAATCTAAGTCTAATCTAAGTCTAAAGATAAAGACAAAGAACAAGAACAAAGAAAAACAACAAAGACAAAGGATACAAAGACTAACATAGAACAGAACATCCTGAGCCTCTTTTGATAAGAAGTAGAATCAATTATTTAATAATATTAAATGTGGTCCTGTTAAATAAATTGAGTATCAAACCAAATTTTACAAATGAGGACATTTTTTTTATAAACAGTGAAATATTTGAAAACGTCTTTTAAAGATCAAAAGACAACTTGATTGACTTGAACTTGAACTTTAAAAAAAGCACAGCAGCTCAAAATGATCATATTTGCCAAAAAAAAAGCACTTAAAAGCTACATGTGCTCGTTCGTGCCTCTCTTGAGTTCTTCATTCTGTGATATCAGAACAAGCATCAGACTTAAATTAAAAAACAAATACTGTTTAGTTAGTTTCCTTCTTAACATCCATCCATTCATCCATTCGTACTCGTGTTCACATTTTCCATTAATCGGCAGTGAGATAACGCCTCCTCCACTTCAACTTTCAATCAATTGATTTGAAACTAATCAATCCAATATTCCATTTGTCCTTGTAAAAAATAATTGAAGAGTCTCCTCTGGTTATGTAGTTAAATAATTCAAGCCTATGCTGATGTAATGTGGATCATAATATAATGAATGTTGTTTTCTTCCAGCGTACATCAGATCATAACAAACAGAAGTAGAACGTTACAAATTGAGGAAGAAACATTAAATGTTTGGAAATAGTAACAGCAGTTGAAGTTCTTTATTGCTCTGTATTTTTTTAATATTGAGCTGAACTCTTTAGTGTCAATCAGTTTCATTGCCAGAAATGTTCAAACCCCTCCATCATTGAGACACACCCACGATTGTCACACATTGGCTGGGGTGAAGTCTTTAATGCCCCGAGGAGAGAAAAAGTAGTTTGACCTAAAATATAATGAGAAATAATTTACATGTAACACCTTAAGTGCATTTCTTAAGTCTCAGCAAGTGTAAATGAATGATCATTTATAGAAGAAAAACGTTTTTTTTTATAATATATGTGGCACTCAAAATCCATAGATGGTCTCAGTAAAGACTTCATTATGGAAATGTGTTTCATTTTTCAACTTACATTGATAAAAACTACAGAAAGCTGGATTTAATTTTGTGTAAAACCCCTTTTTTGTCTTCTCAATTCTTCTACCCCAAACCCAGTTATGGACATTGCCATGTTTTTTCTCAATAATGCTTTAACTTCATGTTTTTATTTAATTGAATCAATACAATATTATTTATCTTGTTTCGACATCCACAGCTTTTTCTATAGATTTCAGATCAAAATTATTTAAATTAAAATATAAAAACTTCCCTTCACAAAAAAATGTATAATATATTTACAAACAAAATTATATATAATATGAAAAGAAAAAAACATATATAACTAGATGTTGACCTCATACAACAATCCATATGCCTAGAATGTCAAATTAAAATGATACTTGTTATTGTTTTCAACCTATATTTCAACTTAAAACACAAAAAAATAACTAAAATAAAACTGTATTAACTCTTTTTATATAAACCTCAAAATCTAATAATGAATATGAGCATATTTTTGTGAAACTAATTATTTTAATTTACTCATTTCTCTTTTTCAACCACAGTTTTGAGTTTATTTTCCAACCAATCGCCACATTTTTAACCGACTGCTCATCTAATGATATTTCTTAAACATTTGTAAAGAATTCTGAACAGGTTCTGTATGTTTTTTTCTCTCTCATGACATTTTCCATCTACAACAATCACAAAAAACATGATGCAAACAGCTGAAATCCTGCAGTTCCAGTGACACGTCATGGTTTCGCCAAAACTCTCTCACACACACACACACACACACACACACACACACACACACACACACACACACACACACCATCCAAGTGAAGCAAAAACAAATGTCTCCACAAACGATAGTTTCCTGCTGAACACAAGTCGAAAAAGAGCCAGAGAAGTGCTGATAGAGCGCTGACAGTAATCCTCGGGCGTTAGCGCGCTAATCTTTCCATCTGAATGTTTCCCAAAGTTAAAACAGTGTGTCTTAAGGGACTAAGCTACATAAGCGCCTCGGCGAAGAGTGACAACACCGAGGTTTGCTTCGCTGTGCAGACGCATGAAGGAAGTTTTTTTTATCAGAGAGGTTATACTTACAATCATTTAAACTTCATTCAAAGACACATGGTGGTAGAGATGAAGAAACCACATTCACAATAGGACTCTTGCAGCTGCTATTCTCAGAGCGCATCCCGCGCGTTCACACACCCACTGATATTAAGGCTATTAAATTTGACAAAAGTTGCTGCCAAAAACGATATCCCATATAATCAAGGCAGTTGTAATTGCTTTGATTATTTTATTCAGGTGGCTAAGTGGATGCCTTATGCTTGCACTCGGCGCCGCGCTTCGTAATGACTCATAATTGTGGACTAAACAAAAGCTTTAGCAACTGGAAGACAATTAAAGTCATTTTTACCCTCACAAAATATGAGTCCACACTCTGGGGAATGTCATTATTAATAATAATCGGGTTGATTATAATCCCCTGGAACATATTCAAACTGTCAAGACTCTTCCATTTATTCTGATGGGTAACCACCCCCCCCCTTACCCTTAAAATAAAACAGTTTTATTAATTGAAAATTATTTAAGTGAAGAGTTCTGACCCTTTATATCTATATCAATAGTGAAAAGTAGGTCTCTCTGTTTCCCAAGATGCTTTAAAATGCCTGAAAATGCAAATTTGTCTAATTCTGATGACATTTTAACTATCCATCTATTACATACTACGTAAGAAATATCTCCACAATTTGAGCTTTGGTCTAGAAAGGCGCTATATAAATAGAGATTATTATTATTATTATTTTTCCATTTGTTTTAAGGGGCAGAGTGTGAGTATCTAGATCACGTCAAATGAAAGATGGCAGATTTAATTCAAACCATAAACAGTCTATCACGTACTAAGTTAAGGGTACCCCTAGAATTTCATCTACGTCGGCCAGTTGTAAGAGACAAAAAACGAGAAAAAATGACCATTTACCCATTTATAGATTACATAAAACATAATAAATAAATAAAAACACTTGATTTTGTATTTATTAATGTATCAACACTAAAAACTACTTTTTTACTTTTTGTGAATATGTTTTGCCGCTCAAAATAACTTGATTGAATATTGAGATCATGCTTTTTCTTTTTTGTTAATTTAATTTTTAACTAAAGGTTCTACATATTTTATTGCCGTATTAAGGTTTATCTTGTTTATCTTTCGTTCATGTTCTTTTCCTATTTGCTTTTTAGGTTTTTTCATCATAGTTTGGCTTTAAGATCACGTCTTTTTGCTTGACGGCCCCTAATAACAGTATTTAATGTGGCCCATATGGAAAAAAGGAAAGGGGACGGCAGGGGGCCAGAAGACCCGATTATTAAAATAACATCCAATTTCTATTAAATTTAAACCATATATTATTACCTACTAATACTAAGAATGTCATTGCCTTTCAACAAATGAGATTTGACATAGATAAAATTTCAAACAAATGTATACGCCATATAATACACATTAAATAAGGATTATTTACAGTTGGGGGTTTTATTTTTTGGCTTTTGAATATATATTCAACCTTTTTATTTATATGTTGTTCATTTCTATTTAAGTCATTTTTATTCTTTTATTTTTTTTTACTTTTCATCAGCCACTGACTCTGGACTTGCACCAAAAGTCGTTGCGGTTTTCAACAGATACACAACGCATTTTGGCGAATAACACCAAAAGCTTTTTTTTAAATAGAAAGTGATGATAATTCTTCTTGTAAAATATACCATTTTGTCCGGTGCAGTTTGATTTTGGTGTTTTATTGTGTAAATGAAAATACTTCGTTGACGCTTCATGGTTATGGAAGAAATGCTTGTGAAGATCCAGCTGATTGGACCAGCCATCTACAAGTTAGGAATCGACCAATGGGCTGCCTTCTTTCTCACCAGGTCCTCCCCTTGACTCTGAGCTCTAAAAGGTATTTTATTGTACAGACTATTATTTAATCTTGAAGCAACAATACGGACATAACTAAAAAACGAGAAATTTGCCATGGAATAATAGGGAAAAAAATAATGACGCAGGAATAAACTTTCACCATGCATTATTTACCCAGGGTTCACCTTGGCAGCACGAAGTACAAGATTAAAAGAATAATTTCAAAGCTGTAAATAATCCGTGCAGGCACATATACGTCCTCTGAAGGGCAGTGAATTATTTATTGTAATCTGGCAATGCAAGGTTGTTTATCACATATTAATGTGATACATCAGGGGAGTAATTCTCTTCTGGCACACCAGAAGCCGTTTCACTCGCTCGCCGACCGGCTACATGAGAGGATTCATGCCTCTGTAATCTGAGCGAGGCCTAATCTACACCTGCAGCGCCCTGTCAGGGACTGATGCTTATTATTTGCACAGAGTTATGTGACTATGTTGAGATAAATTGCTTAGGTGGGGGATATTCCCAATAGTGACTTGTGACATAACTTGGGCGGAAACGGATCTTCTCTTTGTGTTCTGATCCTATTTATGTAAAGTAAGACATTCCAATACAACAGAACAATAAGATGTGTTTATAGTTCTGACTTTTTGTTCTTTAGAATTCCTTTGGAGTCATTAAAAAAAAACGGGAATCGTTCAGTGGAAAACAAGGATTTTAAGCCTGTCGTTGTTTATGATTATTTTACAATAAACTGTTGAATTATTTGATATTTGTTGCCAGTATGTTTATAAATCCATCGGGTCAAATGTTTTTGTGGTTTACCTCGGCATCTTGTCGATACACTCGTTACACATTGAATGATGGCTTAAGTTGTTCCGGAGTTTATTGAAGGGAATGTATTGAAGAAAATGCATCAATTTTCGATCAATACAAAGTGAATAGTTTCAGATTTAAAGGATGATCTCGGTCCCATCGCTAACCCAAAGTCACAATCTTTGGTTTGAAACCAAAATTGCAAAATGAGCTTGAGAAGTTCCACGATATTCTTAGGAGCCCTTGTCTCTTAGGAACGTTGGAAAGAAGCATGTGTTACTCAGGGTTAAGTAGATCTTTCACTAAGAAGGAAACGTAAGATGCAGCTAACCCACTCTTTACCGCCTTCTTAGCGACGGTGGTCAAACGTTAGACATTTATTTCTCCACTTTTTCAATTATAAAGCAATGTTCAATCAAGACATATGTTTGTAATGAATACATTTTTAAAGGTAAAGTTCACCCAAAATTCACGCTTTACTAATTTTCTACTCACCCTCATGACGATTAAGGGTTGGGATTATTCTTTTTAGAGTTATAGACAAAAATGTTTGTTCATTTTAATGTAGCGACTGGAGCTCAGTTGTCTTCGTCTTCATCTTCGTCCAAAAAGACACTTAAAAACATCCAAACACCTCCGTACTGCTCGTCTGTAACGTCCCTCTTGTATTGAAGCCTCGACGATAATAACTTCTCTGGAAAAAATTGTACAAGTCTGTAATTTATGCTCCTTTGTGGCAGACGTTTAAAGAATAACAAGCCATATAAACTGGAAGTACTTTGAAAGTACTCCGGGTAAATATCGCAAGCTCTTCCAGTGTAGATAATAGACTGTATTCACTCTGGAAGCGCTTGTTATTTTTAAAAAACTATCCTCCTAGACGCTTCAATAGTAGAGGCGTGTTACAGACGAGCAGTACGGAGGTATTTGGATGTTTTTAAGTGTCTTTTTGGAGGAAGTTCATCCACTGAGCAACCCTTAGTCGACATGAGGGTGAGAAGAAAATGAGTGAGGTTGGAATTTTTCAACACAGCTCTGTACATGAGTTTATAGTACTACTATGACTTAACCCTTAAACGTTAAATAATCTTCATGAGCCTAATTAATTGGTAAAAGAAAATGATATCTTTCTCTATATATATTATATATTTAATCATCATAAGCGAATTATATAGTCAGGGTTTAGGAATTTTATAACAAATTACGGAAATATACTTTATCTTAATGGTTTACACGCCATTAAACCAAATAAAACATATGGAATTTCGAACAATGGCACATAAACATATCAAAACCTCTGTGGTATTCGACAGATAATAATAAACTTAGAGAGAGTCCACCTAAAGTCCACTAAAAGCTTCTTAAAAGCATCTTCAACTTGATCTTAAGGTTCTCCTAAGAACCTGGAAAATACTCGTAATCTTAGTGCCCTCTCTTAGCCAGAACCCTTCTTAAGAACCTTCTTAACTTACTAAGAACAATCAAATCTTGGAAACTCAGCCAGTAACTGTAAATCGGTTCAAACCAGCGGCTTCTCAATAATACAGCATATGATACAATATTGCTGCTCTGCTGCCCATGGATAGACATTGAAACAAAATAAATCTCTGAAGAAGTTTAAACTGGAAATTGGGAGAAAAAGTCAAATAACAAAAATATTTTCAGGTCCATTTCGATGACTAAATGATTGATCAAGTTTTATTCTGTTGTGGATTCACAGTTTCATGAATGTTTAAACGAAACCGGAGATTTTATACACATCGCTGATTTGACTTTACTATGAAGCGTCGAAAGACGGCGTTGTGATTCCGAGCCAAGCTGCATCTATAACCTGAATGTAAAATAGTCAGGTTGGATGGATTCCAAGATATTAGAAGACGGTTTTCAAAAAGTATCCCCAGATGGCATCCTAATCTGAATTCTTTAGAAGAAAAAAAAATGCCTTCACCTCATGGTCGCCCAACATACCTTTGGCGGAGAGGAAATCCTTCCAGTGGCTTCTACCACATGTTGCCAGTTGAGCCATTGCTATAAGTTGCAAGATGAGGAATTGCCTTTAGGCTCATTAGGAACAACATCTGGTTGGGTAATGAAGAGGAAACAACGTGTCAAGAGGTTCCCCAAACTTCCCAAGAGAAGCATTTTTAGATTAATGTTGATGTATCATCAGTTTACTGCACCTTAATGACGCCGTGCATTTTAAATACCATTGTTTGTGTTTTGTTATTTATTTCATTTCCCGTCTCCGCCTGCAGCAGGATTTTTCAAATTAACTTTCAAACTTCAAACAGCCTCGTAGCAAAAACAAGGGAACGGATATTTCTGTTCCGGGTAAATGATAAATCAAAAGCGTCAATTTGTCAATTATGGTTCCGGAAAGCCTCACGTGACGTAAACCTGCTCCTGGTTTCAACATCTTGACCTGGTTTTACTTGCAACCCCTTCAGATTGGACTTTAAATGACTTCTTATTTTTTACACCGGAAGATCTCAGCACCTTACCTGGAGTTAGCAAAGGTCATCGTCCCTGTTTGAAATAAGCAGTTTTATCATGTTTTACCTGAGAACGATGAACTGAAACTGAGCGATTCTTCTACTAATATATACTTTAACTTCGGACGTGGATGTGAAATGAGGCGGATTGAAGGTCGCGGGTCAGCGGGAGCAATTGGAAAACAAACGTCTACTAAATGCAATAATGGAACCTACGGACTCGCCTTCCTTCTTTGCATTCTCTGGCAAGATATAAACACAACCCTGGTGAAGGCCGGCGAGGAGATGGACTTGTCGCTGAAAACCTTGAACACAAATACCGCTTAGAACTCTTTTAGCAGTCCAAGTCAAAGGTAGAACAAAATGTTAACAGAGTACGTTTGATTTTCTTATAACCATTTAATCCTCTAATGATCTGAATTATCGAGGAATATGTCTGACTTGAAAGGGAGCATTTACCTGCTCAAGGAAAACCATCAGTCGGTCAAAATATTGTGATGGAAATATACTGAGCTAGTTGCTGATTATGGTATGAAATTTGCTTAACCACAGGTACTAACATGTCAATCATTGATGTGTTTATCAAACAATGCTTGTGTTTTAACGCTAACCTTTTAATGCTTCGTGGAAGACCAGCTGTGATTCATTCCAGTCTGCGTTTTTCCAGCTTGTTTTCATCTCATCAATAACTCACAGATGGAGTATAAGTTGTGAGCGAATCAGTTTCAGAGTGACATTGGACGTTCTTAAGCGAGGGTTCAGATTCAAACCTTCCTCATTGCGAGGAAAATTATTGTGATTTTAACCAAATCTGATGTCACTTCTTAAATCTCTAAATTAACAGATTCTTAACCTGAGGTATTCTACATAATAATTAAAAATAGTGACTCAACCAAGTTTGAGTAGAAGTAAACAATACAAAACTGGAAGAAGTCAAAAATAATGGAAAAAAGTTAAACTAATGTGTTGATTTAAGTGCGTCTTAAATAGATCTTGGACTCTATTGTACTCATCAGTGTCTGTTTGTACAAAACTCTCCAAAGCCCACGCTGCTGTGATTTGTCAAGTGTTCAGGTTTGTCACTGCGCGTCATCAATTCCGGAAGTTTCCACCTACAAAAGGACTCATTGTATAAACAAAGCGGGGCGTGATTACAGCTGGCTGAAGGAGGAGTGAAGCCATTATTACTTCATAATGGACTCCGCCCTCGTAACCTCTCGTTTGTCAAGATTTAATTATGCAGTAATACGTTGAAAACATGGTCATGATGAGGGACTTACTGAGTCCTGGAAAAGAAGACTTCAACATTTCATGTGAGTGAGTCAGGAGAGTTGGAAGTTCACATGAATTGCCCTTGAATTATATTTAAAATGCTTAATAATGTTTGAAAATGATAGTTGTTGAATAGCTAAGTTCTGAATTAATTTCTAAAGGGTGTTTGACCCGAATCTACTTCCTTTAAGCACATAATACAAGACATGGTAGACACTGGGAGCAAGTCAATTACGATTTAATTAAAAAATATATGTATATATATATATATATATTTCTTAAACACTAAATGATGAGAATTTTTTTTTTTCTTCCAAAACTTCTATCAATATTGTCAAAATTTAAAGATCACATTCCATTCATATCCGCGTCCAATATAACGTCAAATAAGACTGGTTTACTTTGCATTCCAAAAGTTTTCCCCAAATAAGATCAACGTCTTATCTGTCCAATATCATTCCACAAAGTTAAAACATTTTGTAACCGGGGCAGATGTAGTGAGCGGAATTTATGGTCCTGGTCATGGAACCGTTCCTAGACAATTCTTTTCATTCGACAAGGGGTATTACCCCGCTGAAAAATCCCTCCACTGCGGCGTTTCACAAGCTGTTCGGATGCACCTGATTGGCAACACCGCTTTGTATCCTGCAGCATTGAAACATCACTTCTCTTTTATCACAAGTCCAAATATGTGCCACAGAGCGAGGGGACTCGCACCACTGTGCCAAGGCCTGATGTGTGCTGCAATTGGTACATATGCTCGCCCCGGCTTTTATTTCAGAGCAAATCAACGGGAACAAGGCCCCGACAGACAGTAAGATTTTTTTTAACCAGTTTTCTTTAGCCTCCAATGAGTCGCTGATCAATAAAAGGTTTTAACAATATAGTAACTATTAAAGAGCTCAAGGGCAATCAAGCTTTCTTGTATTCCCACCGAGTATATTAATCTTAGTTTTTCTGGGATCAAATATACATTATTACACTTCACAACGTGTACAATTTAAAAATAGAATTCATCCACAAAGACGACTCAAAGCCCGGATCTCGTTAAAATCAACATTCAGGCAGGAAATGAGTTATAAAAGTAAAGTGTATCAGGTGAATTTACGATATAAAACAGTATTTTTAGATGTTAATTTGCTTTAAATATCTAACATTACATCGTACCCGGCGCACAAACACATTTGATTTGAGTGTAATCCAGCGATGTTCATATTCCATAACAGCTGTTTTAATTGACAGCTGGCTGATCCAATGAAATCGATTAGCGCTTCGACTGAATGAGTGGGTCGTGTGACAAAAAAGCGGCTCATTGGCTCAAATATGACTCATTTAGACACATTTACCAGGAATTACGTAATAAATAAGAAAGATTTCCATAATGTTAGTTCCTTTCACAGGTTTTTCCCCTGGATTCACTTTGTTATTATCTTTTATATTATCTTTAATCCACGAAGACGACTCAAACGAAAAGCAGAGGACTTGTTAAAATCAGCATCTTGCCAGGAAATGAGTGATAAAAGTAAAGTGCATCAGTCATTTTCACACATCATTTCATTAGTTGAATCCAACAATATTGTTATTTCAAAAACAGCTGTTTTAATTGACAGCCGGCTGATTCAATGAAATTATTTAGCGCTTCGACTCGATGGGATAATCTTTTGAAAGCGGGTCATTGGTTCATTTCCCAAATAGTAGGGACCTTCACAAACTATGGTTTAGGGTCAATACAGTTGTAAATGTTCTTAAATTGATCAAAAAAACTTGACAGTGTGAACAGTGTGATTGAATACAGTTGTTGGTGTGAGTAACCCACTAAAAATCCCTAAATTCCAACGTCAATTTAATTAAACACACTATTTAGTAATATAAATAAGTATCATTCCCATTACTTAACCTTCTTTTACATTTTTGGAGGGTTTATTTATTTTCTAAACATATTTTTCATACCAATTTGTCTTTTGTTTCTTTGTCATTCTCGTTATTTAAGTCTGATACGTCGTAACCGAACGAAACTCTTAAAAAATTCCATCATCATCTGGAAGTTTTCCCTCCCCTCAGGTGCGTGGATGATTTACGACTGCAGGTCAATAAGGATATCTCTTCATTACCCAACCGCAGGATATTTGATGAAGACGTAGACAATCGCGGGTCAGAACACAAAAGACACATGAGAAGGAAAGGAAGTTCAAAATGTAAGCCTGCGAGGTTCTGGAAAGATTTATTGAAGCGTTTATTAAAAGAAAAAGAAAAAAGAATAGTTAATGCGATAAGAGAGCGGGTTTCAAACCGACACCTCCACGAAAACGCGAGTGGATGTAAACAAACAAAGAGAAGATTGTCTGATGTTTAGTAATGTGTTAGCGACTCGAGTCTGTGTCAGACGCCGATAGGAGCAATCGAGAAAAAGCTTTAAAAAATGTTTACCATTTGACTTCCTGTTCTTTGATCTCTATCATATCTCGGGGAGAAGCTCTAGGGCATTAGAATGGGAGATCTATCTTCATAGCCGTGCAGGCTTGTCATGTTTTCCTCACTTTGACGGATGCTGCTGCTCCCCTATTCCCCCATAATGTGAGGCGCGGACTAAATCGCTGTAGAATTACATAATTCTCAATCCGGAAATTGAAGACATAAAGTATGCAAGCCTCGCCAGCATCAGCTCACAAATGACTTAAAGGTGTCTTTTTTTTTTTACGAGCGACGCGAACGAGTGATGTACGACACGATGACGTGGATGATCAGATGGAGACATTGTCAAGCAAATGCCAGATAGATACAAGCGTTAATGGGTTCAATGAGGGGAATAAATGATGTGTTCATGGACGGCCGGCGTGGCAGGTACAAATGTCTACACTAACCTTTCTCCGCGGCGGTGACCGTCGGGTCCACTATTGAATTTATAATTAACTTGTGAGGAAATGTGGGCATTTTTCTATTAAAAGAGACATCTTGTCAATTATAATCCGTGCACAGATATTCACTGAACTTCCTGTTGGAGGAAAGGTCAATAGCTGTGTGTAATGAGTAATTGACTCAAAGTAGAGAGCGGCTCAGGCTCAAGTCGGGAATTCTGATCGGCTTGTGGGATGTTTTTTTTTTTTTTTTCCTTTTTTCTTTTTAATCATGGGCTGCTTTCCATTTTTTTTGGGAGCAGTTCAAAATTCATTAGCACAAAAAACATGAGGCGTAATGATGTAAGAAGGTTATTTTTAAGGACCAAAAACGAAGTGAATCATTTTCAAATGGTGTTAATTCATACGGTGTGAAAAAAAACCCGATACATTGACTGGGCCTGGGTATTATTGAGGTCAGGGCTGCTCACACTTCTAGAGTAGGGGCCACATTTTATGACGTGTATCAGGTGGGGGCCAAATGATAACAATGAGTTCTTAGAGTTGTCTCATTCAGAAGCTGCAAATCAAAAGCTCTTATATCTTCACCGAGGTCATCACAACATTGACAACTAATTTATGTAAAGAATTGTTTTAACAGTTAGCATGGACAGTTAGCACAGGCAGTTGGCATGGACAATTAGCGCAGTCATTTAGCATGGACAATTAGCATTGACAGTAAGCACGGACATTTAGCATAGACAATTAGCACGGAGAGATAGCATGGACAGTTAGCACAGGCAGTTAGAATGGACACGTAGCATGGACTGTTAGCATGGTCAGTTAGCACGGACAGTTAGCATGGACAATTAGCATTGACAATTAGCACGGACATTTAGCATAGACAATTAGCACGGAGAGTAAGAATGGACAGTTAGCACAGGCAGTTAATAGGGACAGGTAGCATTGACAGGAAGCATGGACAGTAATCTTTGACAGTTAGCATGGACATTTAGCACGGACAGTTAGCATGGACAGTTTGCATGGACAGGAATCTTTGAAAGTTAGCAAGGGCAGTTAACATGGACAGTAAGCATGGACAGATAGGATGTAGAGTTAGCATGGAAAGTTAGCACAGAGAGTTAGCATGGACATTTAGCACAGACAGTTAGCATGGACAGTTAACATGGACAGATAGGATGGACAGTTAGCGTAGACAGTTAGCATGGACAGTTAGCATGGTTGGATTGGATGGACAGTTAGCATAGACAGTTAGCATCTTCACTTTGAGGTGTTTTCCTTTGACTGTCGTATGAAAAAACATTGCCGGACATTTAAAAATGTGTACAATATTTAACTTTCTCTGCTTAAATAACATATTTCATATTTATATTTAATTAAGTTGTATAGACACACAAATTATGTAAAATCCTTGCATTTATTTCTAGCATAAAGTTGAACTTTTTTATAAAATCGATTTACAAAAAAATATTTTTGGTGCTTTTCTACCAAAACTTAGGGTAATTCCCGAACTGCGTCTTGAACATAATTGTATTAATCTTTCTGTCAGCGCGCCACCAACTCCATAAGATGTAGCGAAACATCTCAGAGGCGTCACGAAGAGCGTCACCAGGACCAGAGCTTAGATGTTCCTCTCGGCTCCAGGTCTGATACACACAGTGTTAATCTTGACATCGGTTTAACATGGATGTTTCAGGCCTCGCCTGATGTTAAGCTTACTTTGTTGAAGCCCCCATGAATAAATCTCTGTGAAGTCTGAATGCCAGAAAATCTAAATGCTCCTGACAGATCCCAGCAGGTAAAAGTTTGGGGAGCTTTGGGACCTGGATTTACCTACTTAATTGACGGCGGTGGCACATCACCAGAGTGTATAATCGTGCAAACACTCAGGCCTCCTTCAAAGCCTTCGTCAAACTGTTCCAGCACATTCCCCCGATGCTCTAAAATTATCATTTACCAAATATATTATACAAACCGTGGAGTCCACAGAGAGCAGGCTTCTTTATTATTAAGAGCCATGGACATTTTTAGGAGCTAGAGATGTTGGATTTGATGCAGATTTAACACATTTATATTTGATCGTGTAAACCATATTTGGAAATAAGATCAGTCTCTTGCAGCTTGATACACTTAGGTATAACATAAGTTAGTAATTTATATTTTTAGAGCGCTTTTCCATGCCAGTCATTATAGCAACTGATTTTAGCTTTTAGTAGAATGTTGCAAAAAGATTTTTTTAAGTCACAAGCTTGGACCTTACAGTGTGAACTCTTAATAACATGTTATTAACATTATAAACGTGACATCTACACTCTTTTTATTGAGCAATTATATTATTTGATTTCAATTACAAAGTACACTTTGTGAATATTTTCCTTATTTGGCGATATTGTTTATGCACACACTGTATTATTTTTCTGTTTAAAAAGTAAATTAATGGAAAATATGCATCGCTACTTATTGATCATGACTTCCAATGCAATTTAGCCCCCCAAAAAAATAAAAATAAATCTCTGTTATAAATATATGTATCTTCTGACAGCCACCTACTTAAACGGCTTGATTTTAGAAAAATGGACAAATAAATAAATCACAACCCCATCACAAAAAAGGAAAAAAAAATCTTGGCTAAAATTGAATAGATTAAAAACTTCAGTGACAACATATAAGGTAAGGTAAGGTAAGGTAAAACTTTATTGATCCCTCAGGAGGTCTCCTTTGGGAAATTGTTTTTTACCAATAGCCAGCAATTTTTCATAAACAATAAAAAATAATACATAAAAAATAAAATAAGAAGAACATAAAGAGGAAGAACAAGATGACACAAATGCGTTAAAGCAACATTATGTTACATTTAGATTAAATATATATATATATATATATATACATTATTATTGTTATTTACATTTTTAAACCATAACTAGGATAGGATGGACTGTTAGCATGGACAGTTTGCATCAACAGTTTGCATGGACAGGTAGCATGGATAGTAAGCAGTGACAGTTAGCATGGGAAGTAAGCATGGACAGTCAGCCTGGACAGTTAGTACGGACAGTTACAGATCCTTAGCATGGATAGTAAGCAGTGACAGTTAGCATGGACAATTAGCAAGGATAGTTAGCATAGACAGTTACCACAGACAGTTAGCATGGACAGTGAAAACAGACAGTTTGCACAGGAAGTTTGCAGAGACACTTAACACGGACAGATAGCATTGACAAATAGCACGAACAGTTAGCATGGACAGTTAGCACAGACAGCTAGCATAACTCAGTAGAACTCTAGCTATAAATGTACCAATAGTGTCATGGGACCACCAGACTGCGTTACAGTTGTGGGTTCCAGAAGGTGTTTTCTTATGAAGTACTTCATAAGTAGTAGAGATTTTAAACATGCAGATAAAACCAGAAACTGACTGAGTCTTTACCTCATTGTGTTAACAACTGTTCATGCAGTATTTGGCAACGATGAAGCATACATTGCAGTTACACTCTCCTGACACTTGGAGGGATATATTTTCAATATTCATAACCAGGAACATGTATGTTAATGTTTACATTTCTAAACAAAGAACTATTTATTCATGCTAGGACGGAAAAAAAAAGGAGATTTATTTGTAAAGACTCTTCCCGTAATCCAGTCCATAAGTGAAGTGGAAAGCCAAATACTCTGGGAAGAAGTCAAGGATGAAGCTGTGAAATGCTACGAGGCACACAGGCTTAGGGACGGACCCCTAAGACCACTGGAATCCCTCAGAGACTCCAGAATGAATGTGTTGTGTAATGATATGCAGGTTGTTCAGTGTGAACTCACTGCACTGTATATGGTCCGGATTGAATTTTTATCCACTGTTTAGAATTCTTGTGAGGCACACAAAAACATACTAGAATTTAAATGAACAAATAGCATGTGCTGCAACATTCCAAGGTTCATGGATAAGATAGGAACGTGTTAATTTCATTTATTTAAATCATTTATTGTGAGGAAAAAACACACTCTACATTCCCCACGTGTCTTTTTGCTGATTTAATCTTTCAAGAAGCATTTAGTGCACATTGATCACAAAGATTTCATTAAATAAAAATAAAAGTTTTTTAACTCTTGTGGCTCGGAGGTCAAGGTGACCCGAAGGCCAGAAAACAAATGTGTGAGTGGTATCCCTTTTGTTGTCTCCAGGTCAATGACCTCAACCACTCCTCGCCACCTCGACCACAAGGGATAGCACAATCACATTTGTTGTCGGGCCTTCGGGTCACCTTGACCCTAAGATACTACAAGAGGTAAAAAATGTTGACCTGTTCATAAACATTCTCTGACTTTTATTCTTTGGACGCGGGTATCAAATGTACTAATTTTAGCTAGTTTTTATAGAAATATATCGAATACAGTCGGAAGATTTTTCTCGTGTCACATTGGTCGAGAATCACTGGAATATTGATTAAAGGTGTTAGAAGATATAAATAAGGCGTTATATCGTGGTATTTTTTTTTCAAAATACTGTATCAAAATTCAACAGCTCTGTATCAATGTTTTTGTTGCTTCAATTATATTTTATTTGTATACCATAGTTCTTTTAGGGTTAATGGTTAAATAAAATGTGTTATAAAAAATGAAATATTTCAATACTTTATTTACAATTAACACGCAAATATTCATGGTGTTTGTTCATTTTTGTGTTGGAATTAAACTCCAGGCCACTAGATGGCAGCAGTCGTTACATCTTTTTTGCAGCTAGAGGTACAATGAAACCCTGCCAGGTCCTGACAATGACTGAGGACAAGAGGATGCAGTCGACTCCAGCAGCTTTAAAAGCTGATGTTTGGATATATTTTGGTTTGAAAAACAAATTAAATCAGTTACGACTTCATCAAGAGTCATGTGGTCTGTAAATTCTGCAACACCAGAGTCAAGTACTCGACAATACTACACATATATCCTTGTTACTACAGTATTACAATATATTGTGTAGTTATCCCTTCATCGTGATACGTATGAATAAATTATTTACGAGATCGATTGAAGAATTACTGACTGGTAGTCTTGGTAACTCCAGAACTAAGAGACATAGAAACCTGTCAGAAAAAAAACAACAAAAAAAAGATACGATGCTGTTTCTTTTAATGGATAAAACATTCTTGAAGAAACACAAGATTAAAGATCCGGAATGGTGAGGAAACAGTCGTCGAATCAGTGGGAATGCGTGGGATTTGGTGTCTAATAAGCAGCACAGCAGTGGCAATCGTTTGGAAAAAAGGAAAATCCGTCTTAAAAAAACGATTCACTCCTGTGATTACCCACGAAGAAAAACATCAAGAGCAGATGAAAATGATGTGGTTATAAGACGAGAAAATTGTCGATCTTCATAAAACACATTTGTGTGTTAGCGACAATGCTGATTAGATTCAGTTCCTGAAATTTACGCCGGCATCCATTCGTAACGTGCAAGTTACACTTTGATTTCCCGACACGTGCACCTTTATTGGCTTTCGCTGCCACGTCTTCCTGAGCAAAAAAGGAGGATTCTGGGGGAACCTAATGGTGTTGCACAAGGATGTGGAGGCAGATGTTTGACATTGCCTCAGAAGCCGCCACCTTCCCCACAACAGCCATCGGAATGGCGTCGGTGAAGCCTCATTAAAGCCTCAATCCGACTGGAGAAAGAGGATTTTTGCAACATTAACTTGAGCATTGCTAATCCAGTAAATAATAGAGCAGTTACGGTACTGATCGCCTTCTTAGGACGGGAGAGACTGACTGAGAAATCTGCAGTGAAATGTGCAAAAAAAAACATCAACCTTCAGTTCGTCACACGTTTTATATTTATCTATTCACGTTCAACAACACTTTTTTTCTTCGACATCACAGACGCTGTTTTAATGAAGGATTTAATCACTTTTTTCTAAAGTGTCAGACTGTTCTTTTTTTATTTAAAAAAAAAAACAACAACCTGAAAATCCACTTTAAATATGTCAATATTTAACAAAGGTATTAAAGCACAAAAGTGACAGACTTTTGTATATTTGTCCGTCAGTAAATTTCATGAAATGCTAATGGTGGGAGAAGGATTTTGGTTGATAATTATTGCCATCTGGATCCAAAAACCTTTTGAAGGATCTGTAGCTCTTTCTTCTTCGCCTTTACCGGTGAGTGCAAGACAATTTCAGAATCTTCGCTTTAAGCTAAATTCTATCATTTAGATTTTCAAATGCTTAAAAAAGGTATTGATAGCAGCTAGTTGGACATTTTAAGACAAAACACATACATCATATCATTTTGAATGTTTCTACCGTGCTGAAAACAAAAACAAGCTAAAAAATTTAAAAATCGATTGAAAAAAATAGAGAGAATTTCACCAAAATCGAAATAAACAAAAGACTATGAAACCAAAGAAGTGCAGTTTAAGTAGAAATGAGATACAATTATTATTTTAAAATGTATCTTTTGTTACAACTTATTCACATTTAATGTATTTATTTTTAACTTTTATTTAGTTTATTTTTTGTAATGAACAAGTCTTTCTGCCATTAACCAATGATAATAAAGGGGGCGTGGTCAAAGTTCTTCTTGTTATTTTTTAAATAAATTGTGGAATAATGTCTATTTAAAAGTCCTTCAAATTGGCCAAATGGGGTTGTCAATGTGACCCCTTGACCCTGAGATAACACAAGGGTTTAAAAACAAGGACGATCTACAGAAGCTAATTTAATTCTGTTTATTTACAAACATGTGTCAAACCTTAAACATAAATCAAAATAATAAGAACCATCACTTCTTAATTGATGATGATTTTACTTGTTTTTATTATTAATTACTTATGTGCAATATTGAAATTCTATATTCATGACTTCAATAAGTTAGAGTTGGTTTCGTCATTTCCACCATGTTTTGAACCAACAGAAACATGTTGTAGTAACACAAGGAACTTCAATAGTTTTCGTTTCTTCTTCCGCTCGATTGACTTCAACATGACTGACTGCACAGATGATTCCCACGTAGACGCAGCTGAACTAAACGCACTCCTGAGCGGGAGAAGTCTTTTAAAATATGAATGATGTGAGCAAGTAAACATTGCACTTTATATTACCATCTGTGATTTCTTCCTGTATTTGAGATAAATGGTTTGTAGATAGAAGGGCTGATGGGAACAGCTGCTCCTTCTAAATCCATCTGTTTGCCACTGAGATGGTCAGTTGACAAACTTGATGGGTCATCTGTGAACACACCAGGAGTGATTTATACATAATTCTTGTTTTTAAAATATATGTTTTTGGTAAAATAAGACATGAAACTAATCGCTACTGTATCAGGGATTCTTTGGTTGTCAGACATGACCTAATAAAGTCGTCGAGAGTGCATTTTTTTGAAGGTAATCTTTGTAAAGTTTCAACAAAGAGTCTTCAAATTATGCTGGATTGTTTCTTGTCAAAGACCTTAAATGGATCTGATTATGAAGTTTCCACACATAGTGTGTTCTTGTCACATCTGGTTTATTTTCTATGTTTATATAAGTATCTGATACATGTAAAGGTACCTTTTAGAACGCTGTCTAAGAGCCTTTAAAATAAAATAAAAAATATTCCTGCATTTTTATATAACATGTCCTATTTAGAAGTTAGAAACGAAGAAGGTAAGGTAAGGTAAGGTAAGGTAAGGTAAAACTTTATTGATCCCTCAGGAGGTCTCCTTCGGGAAATTGTTTTTTCCAGTAGCCAGCAATTTTTCATAAACAATAAAAAATAATACATAAAAAATAAAATAAGAAAAGAACATAAGAGGAAGAACAAGATTACACAATCTAAGTATAAAGATAAAGACAAAGAACAAAGAACATGTTAGTCATGTCATGTTTTTCTTTTTAGTGATGCATGCTTTTATATAGCCGATGTAAGTCGACCATCTTCACTTTAACATTTGTCACTGGGGCCAAACACGTAATAACAGTTGCTTCACCAAACAAACTTTTTTTCAGGGCTTCACTGTCGACTGATTTTTAACTTATTGGGATCATGGAGGCGTGAAGCCGATCCCAGCTGCTAAGGGCAAGTGGGTGGTTGGTGAAAGAGTTTCAAGTCTATGACACGGCATTCCATAGAGCCCAAAAAAAAATACTGAGGATGCAATTTAACCTGTACACAACATCAGAGTTATCAATTTACCCGTGCATGTTTGTAAACTTACAGGGGAACCCTACAGAAACGAGCTGGAAGCGAACCAGCAACCACTACACCTCCTGGAAACCCAACTCTCGTCACTCACACACATGTTTGAAATGTCGAAGTCTTCCTCTCCAAGATGCAGTAAGTCCCTCATCATGACCAAGATTTGAACGTATTACTTTATAAAGTTGCTCTAAAATCTTGGCGAACGAGAGGTTACGAGAGTCCATTATGATGTAATAATGGCTTCACTCCTCCTCCAGCCAGCTGTAATCACGCCCTGCTTTGTTTAAACAATAAGTACCTTGGAGGTGGAGACTCTCGAGATTAATTACGTGCAGTGACAAACCTCCATGTTTGACCAATCAGAGCAGAGTGGGTGTGGTTATGGTAAACAAGATTTAATCGCCAGAAGAAAACAAGTATTTTCAGTTAATATTTCAATAAAAAGAGAGTTTTGTACAAACACACACTAATGATAAAACATTAGTTGAACTTTAAGAAAACACAATTCCTTTGGGATAATGACCCCAACATTTTTTGGAGTTCCTTTGTTTGTTTGTAACAACTATTTTCTATATATTTCAATCAAAATAATATCAAAATGTACAAATATGAATTAGACGAGGAGACTTAACGAGTGTTGTTCTCAGTATTATCTTGATCTTTAAAGTATGTACTTTTTTGAGTATTGTTTTGATTGTTTAAGCACTTTGTGACCCTGGTCTCGAAAAGCGCTATATAAATAAATATTACTTACTTACTTACTTACTTACTTAAGTCTCAATCAAACCATCTTTCAATTAAATAATAATAATGTCATCTAAAATACAAACGTACACAATAATATAAGCAATAAAAACAAAACTATATTTGTATATAATTGGTCATCGCAAAAAGGCAAAGCGGTTTCAGTGAGAGGTTCCCGGGTCAAGTAAAGAAGTATCTTTTCATAAAATATTGCAAACCTTCGGGCTGAAGGAAAAGCGACTCACAGTAACAGCAGCTTAACAAGATTCAACGGCGGCAAAAGGTGAATCTATTCGCTAAACTTCTCTCCACTTAAAGGAACACGGTGAAGCTGTACAATCTTGATATAAAGCGATAATGTATTCCGCACCATCCTTGGAAATCCATAATCATTAACATCTGCTCCAGCTTTCTTTATTGAACTATTTTGTGTATGTGTGGTCCACTTATCCTTGTTAACTCCACTCTAGCCACGTCAGCAGCCGGATCGAACCGGAGATAGAAAGAAAAAGAGAGAGAGAAGCAAACAATGAAGAAGAGGAGGTTGGAGGGCACCTTTTTTTTTTTTTTGGCGAGAAAATAAATGACTTCTTGCTGCGTTTCCAACTCTTTCAGGTGCTTCACGTGAGGCAGGAAACGCCTCGACATCAGGCAACAACTGACCCATGGATTTGCTGTCGTGAGGAGGATGCCTTGAAATAATATCTATAATTGCCTCTCCGCTGATATTGATCCAGGCCGCTATGAAATAAGTGCACCTTGTGTGTATTGATAATCCGTTGACTGCTGAAATTAAAAACTCGTTTGAAATCCCATTGACCTTGTCTCCGTAATAACCTGCTGCCATTAGAACATATCAGGAGCAAATTATATTCTTGTATTATTCATCGTATTAAGAGAGAAACAGGTGGAGAATATCGGAGGTTGATTGGTAAAATAATATGCCGATTAGTTTTCATATGTCAAATAACCACTGGGGAGATATTTTTATACTGTATTTTTTTTTCAACTCGCAATGTTCTGTCCATAATACAAATTAATATATTCGTTTAACATAATAAAGTAAAAAATAATCAGGGTACATTTGGTCAGTTGTTTAAGCTGTTAGATATACTGTGAACGTCCATCTCCTCAATTTTTATTTACATTTTTTTGTAATTAAAAAAATAAAAATAATATATATATATATATTATTTTTATTTTTTTAATTACATAAATAAAATTATATATATATATATATATATATATATATATATATATATATATATATATATATATATATATTATTTTTATTGTTTTAATTACAAACAAATTTAAATAAAAATTGAGGAGATAAAAATAAAAATAAAAAAATATATATATATATATATATATATATATATATATATATTATTTTTATTTTTTTAATTACAAAAAAATTTAAATAAAAATTGAGGAGATGGACGTTCACAGTCAAACTGTATTTCAATTAAAATTAAAATACAAAAAAAAGGTATTACACGTTATTAAAGATTAACTTGGTAAAGAAAAATATAGTAAATAGTATTAATAGGATTCTAATTTCTCAAAAATGCGATGTGAATATGTGCTGTTATGAGGATATTATTAATACCTGTATTAAGATACGTTTTTGACGTCATAACTGTTAAATACTTGAATTAATATGAATTAAATATCAATATTCTGCCACTTTAGAATAGGAAACATATTGTCAATCACAAATACTTTTTTTTAGTAATTAGGATGATATTAATACTAGTATATTTTTGCTTTTTTTTTCCTTTAAAAGAGATAGTATGCCAGTGAGTTTTCACCAAAGTTAACTTTAATAACTTCTGTATTTCCTGTTAATAATCAGTAATTAAGGTCCTTATTATTATTATGCTATTAAGGGTGGAATACATTCATAATGAACAAGGTTTGTGTTAGTATTTTATGATGGTTAATAAGTGGCTAATTTGCTTTTAAAACACATTTTAATAAGAAGTTTATAAATAGTTAATATATGTTGCCATTCTAACGTGTTACCAGTAGATGTATGATGGACCAACGCATAAAGACACACAAAGAAATGGTGTGTTTTGTCGTCTCACTGCAACAAAGTTCCCAGTTCAAGTAAAAAATATATATTTTTGGGGTCAAATTCGCTGTATTCTGTCAATTATATGAACTCACTTATTCGTGTGAGTTGTAACATGTTAAATACTTTTAAACCTGTAATTCCTTGGGACCAAAAAAGGTTATTTCTATTTTTTTTTTTTTTATTATATGAGAAATAAAATAAAAAAGATGAAGGGATGAAACTTCACATTCAAACTGTGTTTCAATTAAAGTAGAATTAATTTGATCTAAAATAGAAATAATAGAAATAAAACATATTATTGTTGTATTATTGATAAAAGAAAAGTTTTATTTTGTCGCTAGAAAGAAGTTTAAAGGTAACTAAGCTGTTGATTTTATTTTCTCATGAATTGATTTTTATGACCAAAAATCTTTACAGTTCTTGTAAGTAAGTAATTAGCGCTTTTCGAGACCAGGGTCACAAAGCGCTTAGACAATCAAAACAATACTCAAAAAAGTACATACTTGTAGATGTAAATTCTAATTTAAACG
The DNA here is from genome assembly GCF_982586985.1 of Callionymus lyra. NCBI lineage: Eukaryota > Metazoa > Chordata > Actinopteri > Syngnathiformes > Callionymidae > Callionymus > Callionymus lyra. The sequence continues at coordinate 22,184,241 of NC_141826.1, read as the reverse complement.
ATCTTTTTCTTCTTTCTATTTCCTTCTTTCACAAAAAATAATTAAAATTACCGTCACACATGACGTTTTTTCTTCATTTCTTCCTGAATTATCCTTTTTTTATTATTTTAACTATAACATATTTTGAGGTAATCATCTATTGAACCCATTTTTCCAAGACTAAAGTTGGTCAATAGTTTAAAGAACATCCTCTTCCGTGCTTCGAATAATCCTCATCTCCCTCTCACCTTATAATTGGCGACTCTTTCCTTCGATATCTGCCAACACATTATAGAAGACTATCAGTTCCACTGCCTTGCTTCGTATTAATTTTTCCCCTGGTTGGTTTTATACCTTTTCTCTCACCCCTAACTCTGAAACTCTCCGACATTAAAGGTGCAAACCAATCACTCCAGATTTAATACCCGGCTCAGATTAGTCCGTATAAATATGACGTGGAGCACAATCCCAAAAAAAAAAATTGAGCGAGCGAGAGAAATGTTTACCAAACATTATTTTATTCTTTTCGACAAGGAATCGTACGTTTCTGTCGCTGAAAAATAAAGAATGAAAAACTGGATTTTGACACGACGCGGTGGAGTTTAAGGGGCGAAGCGCTGAGGCCGAACCTCTCCACAGTCGAGCGATTCATTAAGTAACAAAATAGGCCATTGATTTTACTGCTTTGTCCATGGATTTTTATGGGACATAAGCACCTCTCATAAGATTTCACTATGCATCATTAAATAAGAGATGTAGATGATCAGCCAAACATTTTCTCCTCTGTAATGACAATGAGATAAAGCCCCTTGATTTCCCTAAACCGCTAAATGCTGCTGAAGGTCAATTTAATGCGAATTAAGCCATGAATCACCAGGAATTTTTTGTTATGAAGAAACATTATCATGTTGATTTAGACTTAAAATGCTTGTGTTTTGCACTTACTGCCCAGAAAAGAAGATGTAAAAGAAGAAGAAGAATGGTTATCTAATTAAATGAATTAAAATTAGTTAGGTTATTATGTACTTAATGGCCATGAGCCTCATGTATAAAGCAGTTCATGGATTTTCTTCTAAAAACACTTGAACCCAGAAAATGGTGAACGTACAAAAATACACACAAATAAAAGCACTTTTCCTTCGTACATCCAAATAAACGTAGAATTAATCACAGCCTTGTTCGTCCCTTTCCACGCCCTCATTTAAATATTTAAATAAAATTTAAATGAACCAGAGTATGTGATTCTTCTCTTCATGATCAGAAAAAAAACTAATGAAAACATGAATTTGAGCAGTAAATAAGGACGTACGACACCTACAATATGAACTTTGGATAAGTACATTTTTTCTGCATACGACCCCTTAGTACATGAGGCACCTGGTCTTTTTTCTATATTTGTTTGCTCAGATAACTTCTTTTTGCTTTTATTTTTCAGCAAATAATTTCCATTTTTACTTTACTTTTCATCGCTGCTGTCAAGAAAACACAATTTTAAACCAATTATTACGGGATTTATGTCGATTTATTTAGATCAATCAAGATTAAATAGCATTTATAGTGTATTTTCATCTCTCTTTCACAGTTTTTCCTCTTAAATATATTCACTCACAAACAAATGGATTAAATGATTAATGATAACATGTTTATTTAACACTGTAAAAATATATATAGTCATTCTTTAACGTAGATTAGTGTTTAAACACAAGATTATTTATGACGATTCATCTAAAGCACTCTTTTTGACAGCCATACTTTATATACTTTTTCTGTTAGGACATGATTTGTTTTTTGGTAATTCATCAAGATTTATTCATTCAAATGTATTTATATACAATAAGTGTCACTGAACCTACATTTATCTCATGATTATTATTTCTTTCAAAAAATAAAAACAACTTTATACCAGTTTCGTCAAAGGATGAACTTTTAAATCAGATTAATCCCAGGATTTATGTGGATTAAAATTTAAATATTAAGATTAATTCACGTTTTTAAATGCTCTATTCATTTTTTAATTATTTATAATTAACAATATGAGTAGAAACACTCAATAAAGATGTATTCATTTACGTGTGGACATATCTTTTTAAAACAGTCTCAGGTATTGAAATGTATTTCATTCTGCGACGAAGATGAAAAGTATGAATATTAATCATGGCGATGGATTAAACTCCTTTTGAAATTCATATTCATTAACTCTACCGATTTTTCGCTGCCTTTATATTGTTTTCTTCTGTCTTTTATTTTATCGTCAACCTTTCGTCAAGCCTCCCGTCCTCGTTCCTCTCTTGACACGTCACTTGAACATACTTTTATTTCATCAAGCTGCACTTATAAAGGGATTTTGCTCTTTTATCTCTTTACTTATTAAGAAAATACCTCTTAAGAAAACATTTTTGTAAACATATTACAGTTCAAAGCGGATAAATCTCTAGGTTTATGTGGATTAATGTTAATTAATCAGGATTTATTCACATTTGTTTCACACTTTATTTGATTTTATTCGATTTTTTTAGTTCTTTGTTTGATTGAATTCACTCTAGAAAGAATTATATTTGGAAAGTTAACATTTTATAAATCAAATTCCACATCAATATGAACCTGTAACTCTTTTTTTTAGACTTAGACTCTCTTTTATTGTCATTGCAAAGAAAAACACCAACGAAATGCTGTTGCTTAGCAATGGTTAAAAAACCCCAGCATAGAATGAATGTATATAAAAAAGAATAAATATAAATATGAATTACTTCAAAACAGTAATATAGTATAAATAAATAATATTTTAAATATTATATTATTTATTTTAAATATATTATTATAAATACATTAAATATATTTTAGGATAGATAATAATGAAAACGGCTCACAGATTTATTTATTTTACAATTTGGTTAAATTCATAATATTAATCATGACAATGGATTAATATTACATACTTATATAATTATATGTATCCTTTAAATTATTTTTTTTTTTTACAGATTTTTGTCTGAATTTGTATAAATATATTTTTTAATATATCAGTTAAAAAAGGAAAAAGGAGCTATTTTAAAAATATAAATAAATAAAAAGTTTTCTTTATTATTATTTATTAATTTTAGGATTTTTATTATGTTATTTTAAATTTAGTTTTTCGTTTTTTTTTATTTAAAAATAGCTACTTTGATTTTAAATGTATAACTAAATGACATGTACAACTATAATTTGGCTTATTTGCTCAACTGTCAGTCATTAAATAATCAATATCTTCCCTCGATGGTTCTATTCTTTGTTCTGTTTGTGATTCCTAACCACATTTATAAATATCCTGCCGTGGAGACGTTGGAGCGCCGACATGATTCAAAGCGATGTGTCGCGCCGCACATCACCGCATCCAGACCGTCACGTAATGGCTTTAAAATTGGGGCAAATGAGAAGGTGGAGTCTTGTGAGTGCGCCAGGAGGAAATGCATCAAGGTTAGTGTAGCGACGCCGACGCCGACGCAGATATGGCTTCATCGCCGCCGTCGTCGTCGAGGACATTCATCGGAATGAGTTCAAACTTTTCTCACAAATATCCTGGAGGTACAAGGTCGTGTTGAGGTGCGTTTTCGTGTTCACGTGTTTAGGTTCGACCGGGCGTGTGTTGACCGTTGTGTTTTCTTAGGTTAGGTTAGGTTAGGTTAGGTTAGGTTAGGTTAGGTTAGGTTAGGTTAGGTTAGGTTAGGTTAGGTTAAGTTAGGTTAGGTAAGCTTAGTTTAGGTTAGGTTAGGTTAGGTTAGGTTAGGTTAGGTTAGGTTAGGCTAGGTTAGGTTAGGTTAGGTTAGGTTAGGTTAGGTTAGGTTAGGTTAGGTTAGGCTAGGTTAGGTTAGGCTAGGTTAGGTTAGGTTAGGTTAGGTTAGGTTAGGTTAGGCTAGGTTAGGTTAGGTTAGGTTAGATTAGGTTAGGTTATGTTAGGTTAGGTTAGGTTAGGCTAGGTTAGGTTAGGCTAGGTTAGGTTAGGTTAGGCTAGGTTAGGTTAGGTTAGGTTAGGTTAGGTTAGGTTAGGTTAGGTTAGGTTAGGCTAGGTTAGGTTAGGCTAGGTTAGGTTAGGTTAGGCTAGGTTAGGTTAGGTTAGGTTAGGTTAGGTTAGGTTAGGTTAGGCTCGGTTAGGTTAGGTTAGGTTAGGTTAGGTTAGGTTAGGTTAGGTTAGGTTAGGTTAGGTTACGTTAGGCTAGGTTAGGTTAGGTTAGGCTAGGTTTGGTTAGGTTAGGTTAAGTTAGGTTAGGTTAGGTTAGGCTAGGTTAGGTTAGGTTAGGTTAGGTTAGGTTAGGTCAGGTTAGGTTAGGTTAGGCTAGGTTAGGTTAGGTTAGGTTAGGTTAGCTTAGGTTAGGTTAGGCTAGGTTAGGTTAGGTTAGGTTAGGTTAGGTTAGGTTAGGTTAGGTTAGGTTAGGTTAGGTTAGGTTAGGTTAGGTTAGGTTAGGTTAGGTTAGGATAGGTAGAACGTCATCGATCCCTCAGGAGGTGTCCTTCGGGAAATTGTTTTTTTTCCAATTAAACACAGCAATACAGCAATTTTTCATAATAAATATAAAATAAGAATAAAGAGAAATAAAGAGAAAGAACAAGATGATATTCTTCAGCGAATATTGAGTCTTTGTTTCGTTTGATGTTCGTGTTCATATGGTCTTTGATTTGTTTCTGTTCTGGAGGTAAAATACTTAGAGTTAAGGGAAGAGCGAGTACTTTCAAGTATTTATCAACATGTTTTTTTTGTGTGTATTATTCACTGTTTTTGTATGTTTTTTAAAGCAACTGGAGGAGAAGGTTATGAGTTCAAATCCCTTTAAGAAAAAGCCACAAAAACTCAAACCCTAAAATAAACAGAAAAATAAATGATAAAGGCAAAATCAGGAAAATAAAAAAAACACATTTACCAAAATAAGAGGACAACCCCCCCTCCCAAGAAAACCCCCATATTTATCATAAATAGGTGTAAAAATCACAAAAATAAAAAAGCACTTAAAGAAATAAGAGATTATTTAAAATAATTAAACATTTTTAACAAAATAAAATGAAGAACAGAGAAAAATAAAGCACGTTTAGAAAAATAAGAACACAACAACACAAGTAAAATAAAACCAATTTAAAGAAATAAGAGCTCATTTACATTTCAGACACGTTATCCAAAATAAGAGCAAAAATTTAAAAAGAGTTTAAAGAAATTTAAGCACAATTACAACAATTATAACACATTTATAAAAATAAGAGCAAAAATCACAAAAATAAGAACGCTTTAAACAATATAAGCACATTCACAACAATAAAATAATTTACAAAATTATGAGCACTGTCACAACATGGACATATTTAGAAAAAAAGGGAATACAAAAATCACAAAAATAAAAAAATAGATCTATAATAACAAATCCCCAAACACAAAAATAAAAACCCATTTATCAAAATAAAAGCATCACAAAAGTTAAATTTTTTTGCAAAAATAAGAACATAACAACAAAAACAAAAGGAGAAAACAAAAACGTAAAGCACATAAAAGCGCAAGAGTAAAAACACAAACACAAATGAACAACCCCAAAAACTACAAAACCAAAAAATGACCATTACCAAAACACAGTGAAAAGGCTCTTGGAGTTTAAAGCTCCCGGGAAAAATACTATTTATGAGTTTAAAGGAGATTATATGACTGTAAAAATACATCTTTTATTTAGTTGAAAATCTTTCACATTTTTTTCGTGTTATTATCAACGCCAAACTGTCTACTCTGTATTTCCGAGTATTGAAAAATAACATTTTTGACGCTCTGAATGTAAAATTCAACAACTCACCACAGTAACAAAAACAACATAAAAGAAAGATGAATGTTTTTAACAAAAATACTGAAAGCTGCCGTAATAATAATCTAAAACCTCTGGGAAACTGGACAGAGATTTCACCCAGGACAGGAATTCAGGTACAAATAGAGACATGTTTGGCCAGTTTTAGTCTCATGTCCATCAATTCCCGAACATGGCCAACTCTGACTGAAGAACCATGTGATGATTCCACACCAGAGTATTGATTTCTGGATCGCCAAACCACCTCAGCTGGCTCAGCGTGGAGAGGAAACAACTCCTCATTTATTTATTCATTTGGATAAACAAAACATCTTTTTTTTTTTTTTCAATAAAATGTGTTTTTCATTACAACTCCATGTAATCCCAGATGAAAACATGAGTGTTGACCATCAGTTCTGTCAGTAGAACATGTTTATACAACCCTAAAACAAAACAAAATCAAAAATTCGAAGAAAAAGCACAAGCACAAAAACACTAAACTAATCAAAAATGACAGAAGAAAAACCGAAGTAAAATCACAAAAGCAAATCCCTGCAATTAAAAGGAATTTATAGAAATATAAACACAATCACAAAACAGAGCAAATGAAAACATTTTCTTCTTATTTGCACTTTGTCATCCCTTGATCTTTGTTCTTTTATTTGAACTTTGTTCTTGTTTTTAATTAAACTATTGTTTACTGTGAACCGGAAACCCAATTTCCCGAAGGAGATCTCCATAGGGATTAATAAAGTCAATCTAGCACATTAAAATAGGAAAAGCATCATCACATAAATAAAAACACATTTATAAAAATAATGACATAATCACAACCTGAAACAAAACCGATAAAATGATAAAATGAAAGCTCATTCCACAAAGTGAAATCACAATCACAACAACAAAAACACATGAATAAAGACAAAAATAATAATGAAATACATTTTGAAAAACAAAGCACATTCATAATAATAAAAAAGATTTTAAAACATTACAGTTTAATCACAAAACTAAGTGCAAATTCACAAAAATAAAACACAATAAAAAAAAGTGTAACAAAAACGCAACCTGAAAACAAAACAACAGCAAAAATAAAAAAAAATCACAAAACGAAAGCACAGTCACAAAAAGATAAAATAATATTTGGTAGAAATATTAGCATGTGCACTTTGAAATCTCCCTGAACTTTGTTCTTTTTATTTGCTTTTGTTCTTGTTCTTTTTTTATCAAACTTCTGTACCAAATGAACTGGATCTCCAGAGGGATTAAGAAAGTCAATATAATCTAATCTCATCTCATCTCATCTCAACTCGATAATAAAACACATTTACGAACTAAAGAGAAAATGAAAAAACTAAGAGCAAATTCAAATCAAAATCATAGCAATAAAAACACATCTACGAAAATAAGAGCTCAATTAGAAAATAAATGAAATATCAAAAGTGCAACCAAACACAAAACACATTTACATAAATCAGAGAAAAAGCCACCTTTATTTTTTATACTTTTCTTTAAAGAGTTTCTTGCCATTTGTAACACATCAAAGTAATGTCCATGTAAGCTGGGCGTCTGCACTGTGTACTCAACAAGTATTACTTTCGAGATTTCACCTCCACGACTGCTGACGGAGGAAAAGTCCTTCAAGGTTACTCTCTCTCTCTCTCTCTTTTTTTTCCTTCCATCATTATTCTAAGAGAGAAGCAACCTCCAGGGGGTCACCTGTCAATTTGTCCCTTTATATTACATTACAAACCCATTTTCATTCACCATATAAATATATTTTCAAGTGGGAAATTGAGTTAGTGAATTCACATGCAGACGCTAAATATGCATTTCAGGTGATTTAATCAAGTCAGGAAAAGTAAAGTGGTCTGAAAACAAACTTTATATATTAATATTTATTTCTGGTTATCTCTAGACAATTCTTCTGATCTGCACCATTGAATAGTAATTTTAACTTTTATGCTTTATGGTTATTTCAGTTGTTTATTCTTCTCGTTTTGTTTTCTCCAGTTCATGTATTTTTTATTTTATATATTCACAACAAACCGTCCCGACTCCTGTTTTTTATTCTGTCAAATTGGATCAATACCAAACAAATATTGTGCTGATTCAAAAATACAGGGACAAAGATAGAAAATAGAAACTCAATATTTATGTAATGATTTCATATATATATATACATACATATAGTTTACATTGATTGCAATAATATTAAACTGTTTTTCAACAAACAAAACCAAATATTATTAATAATAAATAACAATAACATAATCAAAATGATAATAACAATCATCACCAGCATCATAAATTAGTGTGAACTATCCTTCACTTTGTTTTTTATTGTTGTTGTCATCCTTTTTTATGATCTAAGTTCTTTTTCTTTTTTTTTAATTATGGTTATTTTGGTTGTTTTTATTTAAAAACTACTTTTTAGGTCAATATTAAAAACATAGTGTTCATTTAAAATGCATTAATAAAACTGTAATGGGTGAAAATTAACTTTATTTATATTGTATTTGTTTTATTTTGGTTATTATTATAAGCTCAAAGTTTTCTGTATTTATTTAAGTTTAAACATGTTTTAATATAGATCTGGATTCATCAAGATTATGTTTAACTGTGTGTTGTAAACAAAATGCTGTAATAATAATAATAATAATAATAATAATAATAACAATATTCATAATAATCGTACGACCCTTCACTTTATTATTATTCTTTTCTTGTTGTTGTTGTAATCCTTTATAATCTAGTATCACTTCTTCATTCATTCAAATCAGCACTGATTTGTTTTAAATTGACCTAAAAATATTAATAAAATAAAGACAACTATAATAGAAAATATACCCTAATAAAATAAAAGAAAGAAAATACTTTGACTCTCCAGTCTCCCCGCGACCCCCATATGGTATAAAGCGGTAGAAAATGAAAAATGAATGAAAAACCAGGAGCAGGGATTGTTTATGGTGAGAACAGTATATGAAATAAAAATTACATGAACTGGAGAAAAATAAGAATAAACAAGTGAAATACAAATAAAGCATGAAGCATGGACTCCTGATGACCACGTTTGTGTCCGAATTAATTATTGTTTTACTACTGGGAAAAAAGAAGAAAGAAAAAAAGTCTCCAAAATGACGTGATCATTTTCGACTTCATCACACACGTTTCTATTTGTTCAGGCTTTTCCTTGATTTTCTGGAACTCCTGTTGTGTTATCAGTTTTATCTTGATCTTTAAAGTATATACTTTAGTGAGTATTGTTTTGATTGTTTAAGCGCTTTGTGACCCTGGTCTGGAAAAGCGCTATATAAATAAAAATTACTTACTTACTTACTTACACGTAACTTCCTGTTTTGCTTCTAACATCACTGGCAATAAAACTGGTTCTGGTTCTGATAAAGTACCGCAGGATCCAGATCAGATCAAAGTCACTACTTTAAAAGTGGTTTTAGAAAAATAAACAATTTCCAACATTTTAACATTCATTTATCCATTCATTTTATTTACTGCTTAATCCCTTATGGGGGTCATGGGGGGGAGGGACCTGAGCCTATCCCAGAACCAGGGGGGAAGGGGAGGGACACCCTGGACAGGACGCCTCTGTCGCAGGTCAACATTATCATTATCATTACAACCCGAACATTTCATATTTTTTTACGAAAAAAAACCTTCATAAATTGGTGTCGAACAGAGGCACTGAATAAAACTCATTTGGCCCGCGGGCCAAATCCAGCCCATCGAGTCATTTTACGGGGCCCACCGAAAACGAATTAATGTTTGTGTTTATATTTTGACTTATAAAGAAGTTTAAGATAAGATAAAGGGACTGTGAAACTAGAATTTGCTTGTCAAAGCGGAAGAAACACAAAAATAACTTAATAAAAGAATGTCAAGACAATTTCAAAATAAAACTTCCTGTTAGTTGAATGTACTTTTTGAATCTCAACGTTTTACTGTAATAAAAAACTTTTTATTTTTCAACCTCTCAGCTACGAAGTAGAGACGATATCTCAGGGCCTCGAAGCTCGGGTCGATGGTCCTCTCGTTCGCTTCTCCTCCCTTCATTACCGTCCCTTCGTTCATCAATTACGCTGATTTAGGTCCTGGCTTGACGAGGTGTTCTCCTGTCGGACGGGATTACACGTCTGACTGGTGTCGGCCCCCCGTAGCGACGCTGGTGTCGGTCGAGAGCTCCGCTTTTTTTTTCACTGTAACTGCAAGATAGCATCTAAATGTTTGTCGGATCCAGTGCCCGGTGTTTAGGGGCCACTATTACTTTTGTGCTGTCAGGGTTGTCACTTCGGATGCGAGCGCTGGATGAGCTCAACGCTGTCCCCTCGAGCGCCGAGGATACAGGAAGCCGTGTTGTCCTGGAAATAAATGCGGCGCTCGGGTTTGTGCGGCTGTCACTCATTCATGTTTGATACGACTCAGGGATTGTTTTGAGAATCAGGATTTTTAAACAAGATCAAAACAGAAATTGATCGGGTTTGTGTGGTTTGAAGAAGAGAAACAGTGAGAGGTGGCAGAGGTAGATACAAGAAAATAAAGAATGTTGTGGTGTAAAGAAAATACTGTAAATATGTGTTTATCTTTACGTATAGTTCACCGTGTTTATATGACAGGTTTCTACTGTTTGATAGAAACAGGTTTGATGATGTCTGGTGTTTACTGAGGGATTTATTATGTAGTTTTATATTGTGGTGTAAGTGTGTGTAGTTGTGTGTTGCTTTCTATCCATCCATCCATCCATCCATCCATCCATCCATCCATCCATCCATCCATCCATCCATCCATCCATCCATCCATCCATCCATCCATCCATCCATCCATCCATCCATCATCCATCCATCTGTCCGTCCGTCCATCCATCCATCCATCCATCCATCCATCCATCCATCCGCCCATCCCTGTCCGTCCATCCATCCATCCATCCATCCATCCATCCATCCATCCATCCATCCATCCATCCATCCATCCATCCATCCATCCATCCATCCATCCATCCATCCATCCATCCATCCATCCATCCATCCATCCATCCATCCATCCATCCATCCATCCATCCATCCATCCATCCATCCATCCATCCATCCATCCATCCATCCATCCATCCATCCATCCATCCATCCATCCATCCATTCATCCATGCATATATTTTTCTGAAAGCCAGGGAGGTTGTTCACCAACACAAGGGATACCACAAAAAAACATTTGTTTTGGGCCCTTTGGGTCACCTTGACCCAGAGATAACACAATATGTCAAATATCAAATCAGAAACTCACACCAATTACTTATATATTACTATAAGTTATTTATGTTACAATAATACCTGTATTATTATTATTAGTACGGTCTTGTTCTTTAATTGTACTGAAACCAAGTTTTTTTTTCATACATTGATATTTAATATTGTTTAATTTTGTGTTGTAAAACGAAATATATGAAAGTCAAATAATTTTCCAACTAGTTTAATTGTGTAAATATAAATCAGACAAAATAATATTTGAAATAAATTAAACATATTAATCTTAATAAGTGCAACAAATAAGTGTAAACAAAAGTATGTTTTTAATTGAGTTGGCAATGATTGTGTGTTTAAAATATGAATTTGTTTTTAATAAATAAGCAGATTATTACATAAACTTGGTAGTAACAAACCTTCATTAAAGAAGAAAACAATAACAATTTTAAGCATTTTGTTTTGGGAAATACACAGAACATGTTGATAAATCAAAGACACTCATTCGTCACCTGGATTTGCTGTAGTCGACGACAACCAACCTGCGTGAGTTGATGAATGAACCTGTGGTAAGTTGAATCCCGAGAACAATCTCTTCCGTCCGGACGAGGTAATGAAACCCCCGACCAGACGATGCATATCATCTACGGCGGGGGTTCCGGCGTCGGCTTCGCGTCCCGCGGCTGCCGTCGCTCGCGCCGGTCCTGACTCACCTCGGCGAGGATGTGACTCACCTCCGACGAACGGCATCCACGTCTGCACCTCTCGCTCCCACATGCTGGCCCTGCTTTACTCAACGCTGGCTGGTAATTGACACATCCATTTATGAATTAGAAAAGCCAGTGTGACACACGTGCGCGGAGATCAGGGAATCTGCATTGCAGACACATTCTGTGCTCAGTGTGTCAGCAAAGTGTCATCTGGATTCAAAACCCCCATCTTAGGTGATTAAAGATAGTGTCACGCTGCATATCCGCGGTCGGATAATTAAAAAAAGAAGGCGTTAACGTGCAGCGATCCCAGAGATGTCGAACTTTTTCCTTTACATTTAGACCATACCAGAAGATAACGTACAATGTCATGTACAAGAAAACTATTTAATTCGATGGATTATGACATTGATTTGCAACAGCTTGTGAGCTAGTTAGCAAAGCTACTTAGCAAAGCTAGCAAACACAAAAAGACATGTGGTGTGTCCTGAATCGCGTTCTTCTTCATTTACACTTAATATTTTGAGTGCACAAGTGTGTTCAAATGCCCAGAGTGTGGATCGATGGACACTTTCCACCCTCAACGTCCTCCATCTTAGTGACGTAGATGAGGCTAAAGTAAGTAAGTAAGTCATTTTTATTTGTATAGCGCTTTTCCAGACCAGGGTCACAAAGCGCTTAAACAAGCTACGTCACTGACGACACGTCTTCAGAGCAGATACCGGCGTAAATATCTCGAGAAAACACTCATTTTACCACAAAACAACAGTAATAACAAAATGAAACACAAGTTAAAGTTTCTATTGCTGAAAAGTGCTGTCAAGTGTCGATGATAGTGTTCCAGCTTCTGGTTGCAATCAGTGTTAAAAAGTAGTAGAAGAAGAAACTTTCGAGTCATTTCCTTTAAGAGTGTAGCGACACTACCCAAGCACGTCTTACAGTGTACTGAAAAGCAGTGCACTGAATGAAGTGCGCAATTTGAGACACAGCTAGAAGGTCCTTCATCCCAACTGGTGTCAGGATATTTAACTCTCTACTTTAAATATCCTGATGCTAATCCGTAGTGTTTTTCCTCTCGTGTGTTTTATTTTATTTTTTACTTTTTTTGTTTTTATTCTTATTTTATTTTATTGTATTGTATTTTGTTAATAGTGTTACATTTCTAATTTTGTAAATAATTGTATATTTTTAAGATCTTTTTTATTTTATTTTGTATTATCTCTTTTATTTTAATTTTTTTCCTTGCACTTAATTTTTTTTTTAAACTGCGCTGTTGTAAAAATGTGTTTCCCCTCTGGGGATGAATAAAGCTTTTCTATTCTATCCTTTTTTTATTTTACAATTGATGTCACTTTTCTGACCAAAGAGGATGTGAGGTGGAGCATTGTTTTATTAATTTGTGTTATAAAACGAAATATATGAAAGTTCAATAATTTTCCATCTAGTTTTAATTTCAAAATACTAATCAGATAAAATAATATTTTAAATAAATTACACATATAAATCTTAAAATGAGCAACAAATAAATGTACAAAGTATATATTTTTAATTTAGTTGGCAACTCAGTACATTAACTTGCAAGTTTAAAACATGAATTTGAAAAATGTAAATATTGTCTTACAGTGTACTGCAAAGCAGTGCACTTGGTGAAGTGCGCAAATTGAAACACAGCAATGATTCAAGTCTTTCCTTTTTTTATTTTACAATTTTTGTCACTTTTATGACAAAAGAGCATGTGAGATGGAGCAATTCAATTTTCATAAGGGCCACATTCTATAGAGTGACTGTTGCGAGGGGCCATCAAGCGTTAGGAGTAAATCAGTAAAAATCCTAAATATAATAGAAATACGTTTATGGCTTTTTTACATCTTATGTTGCTTCTGATTGGTTAATATGGCGCGGTGGCTCTAGTGATTGGCTAGATTTATGCAAAAATGACCAACATTTGTACGTACGTAGTACAATCGTATGTACGTAGTATGTTTTACGTCGAGATAAACCCCTTTACTTAAAATCCTCTTCGCTAATGTTTAAAGCATTCTTGGGAATAAGCACAGATCTAATGAAGGCCAACTAGAAAATAAAATTCAATTATTCTTCCCCAAGGACATTGTCTCTCTGTCTTCATTGATTTGGTTGTTGGGCCAGGACGTACTTCCTGCATCATTGTGTGATCTTGCAAAAGTATTACATGATCTCACAATATATCTTTTCTTCTGTGTCCACTAAGGGACTATATATATAATAATTGCAAACTAAATATACATTATACACAATATTCTACAAGATCATGAGGGCCACATAAATACAGTCCTTAGGCCCCTGGGTTGCATTAGGGCCCAGGTCTCTAGTAAGTGCTGAATAATATGACAAATAAATCAAAGTTTGTAATCACTAATCTTTATTTCTGTATTTATTTTTTATTGTATTTGCTCGCTATTTGAACAGCTACATGGTTCTCAGTTACATGGTGTGACTCTCTCTCTCTCTCTCCCTCTCTCTCTCTCTCTCTCTCTCTCTCTCTCTCTATATATATATATATATATATATATATATATATATATTATGTTATGACCAGCTGACCAATAATGTCTAGCTTGACAACAAACTAATAAAATTACTAAATTAAAATAAAATAACTAAATAAAATATGTAAATATATTGACCTGTAGGGGTCATGGATACAATATGTATCAAGACACAGGGACAACGATACAATATATTGTGATACTGCAGGAACAAGGATATTTTTGTAGTATTGTCGAGTACAAGGACGAGAACTGGAAGAGTTCATATTATTTGAATACAGGAGCTGTCCGTGGTGCTGAAAGCATTAGTTCAGTCTCGAGCCGACAAACACACATGGTTCTCAGAAGGAATGTGGAATTATATCTAACTGTTTATAAACGTAATATGATCATCACAGTATTACAGTGCCTTTATTTTATTTCATCTTGGTGCTTAATGTAATGTCTTTCGAGGTTCAGTTTCTCTATTTTCTATTCTAAATATAAGTAAAACCGCTGTGTGATCTGCAATTGAACTGTCCGTGACCTTTGTGAATATAGATATATAAGTTTTCTCTTTTCAACCCACAGCATAATATGGTTGGAGTAGGAGACAAAAGTAATCGAACACATGAAAGCGGCAATAACTCTTTTTCAAAATCTTATTAAACGTATGAAAATAAACGTAGTTTTGTGAACATAATAACCATTTACTCTCTTATCAAATCATTTTTAACATGCAAATTGTTCATATAAATCCATTCCTCGACAATTTAAGTAAGTAAGTAATATTTGTAGAGGGATTTTCTAGATCATGGTCACAAAGCGCTTAAACAATTAAAACAATATCCGATTAAATATATGCTTAAAAGGTCAAGACACCACGAGACAAACACAGGAGTCTCAGAGAATCAAGGAAAAGCCTGAAGTGTTAACGTGGTAACGGTAGAAATTCAAGCAGGATGCTACTGTTTCTTTTTGTTGCAGGATTTACAGACCTTGTGACTCTTGACAAGTCGTAACTGCTTTGCATATGTTGAAACCAAAATATGTACAAACATCAGCTTTAGATCAGAGCGTCTGGAGTCCACTGTATCCTCTCGTCCTCAGTCATCGCCAGGATTTCATTCTTCCTTTAGCTGCGGAGGACGTAATGACTGCTGCCATCTAGAGGCCGGAAGTTCAATTGCAACAGAAAAATTAACAAACGTTGTGTTTGCAAATAGACTGGAACCAATAAACGTTCAAAGATGGCTTCAAAACTGTTCATCACATGTATCCTGTCTGTATTGTATGCAGTCTATGGTTATTAACAAGTTGGAGTTATATATCCGAACTTCATGAAATACAGAATATTTAGCTGTATGAAGATGTGATTCCACTGTATCCTCTTGTCCTCAGTCATCACCGGGATCTTGCGGGAGGTCAATCTAAAAATGAAAAAATGGTTAAAATATATTCATTACAATTTTAAAATTTAAAAAAGTGTAATCAAAACACACATTATATATGAAATATCAACAACTTTGTGGAAATTTAATATGTTTAAAAAAAACAGTTTTGTTGAATCTCGACAAAGTATTCTGAAAAGGACCTCAATATTCTGGTGTTTCAATATTTTCTCACACACCTTTATTGACCTTGAGTGCATTTCAAAACATAAATCATCTTGAATTGTGAGAATTCCAAAGATTTAAGTAGGAATTATTTTTAAATGAAGCATAAATTGATAGATTTCAATGAAAGTGAATACAAATAATAATAATTATGATCATTGCTTCCATGAATAACAGTTGATGAAGTATCTCCTCGCGTATCATTAATGGACCGATGGCATCTCTCTGGTCGTTGCTTTAATAATTCACGGGCGAACCAGACTCACTGTCTTCTACGTCTCTTTTCCTCCACGTCAGCTCTAGTTAAGCATTTCAAGGCCATTAGCACGAGGCCGATGTGATTATATCGTTATAAATAATATACAAACAATCAATAAATATGTTCATTTCAATCATTTTCTTTTCTTCTTCATTAACTCAATAACTGCAAAAAAATCATAACATCTTCAAAAAAATATTTTAATGACAGGTAAGTAAAAGACAAAAAACTTGCGAAATACTATTCGTTTTTTCATCACAGGCTTAAATCCATGGTAGTATTTTTCTCTGTACTCATAGTGTAGCAGGTGTTGTTTGTCAAAGAGCAGATTCATTAATCGTTAACACCCCGTAACGGAGTTACAAGGTGGTTAAAATCAAACTATGACTGAGCCAGCAAGTACTTAATTCACTTTCCCTTACAGTTGAATCTTTTAAATCACATGGAAATGAATATAAATGAAAATACAATTTTTTTTTTACAGTTTATTTTATGTGTTACAGGTTGGTATGATTAACCCTTGTGTTATCTCAGGGTCAAGGTGACCGAGACGCAACACTAAGGACACCACTGAAAAAAATGTTCATTTAGTTGTCGCTCTATACATTAGCGTGTTTAAAACTTCAATATAAACAATTGAAATTAGTACAATTTTAACAAACGTACTACGTACATACATGTGTACACAATGTATAACTTGTAAGTTTTGTTTTGAGAATTACAAAGCTAGTTACATTGAAGATAATCAATTGTCAAAAAACAATTTTTTTCAAAAATTAAACTTTTAAATCATACTTTAAACCCTTAAAAGGGAAAATACATGAAAAAACATAGGCAGAAACCTCTAGCGAACCAGATTAAGGTCAGGCGGTCACTGCGTTAACCAGTCATGCCAGGCATAAAATAAATAACAGGCAGAAGAGACGTGTGTGTGTATGTGTGTGTATGTGTGTGAATTATTTTGCTTTATATACCACTTCATTTTTGTCCTTTTGCTTCAGAATGAATAAATACAAACTATTACTTTGATCTGATCATCAAAGCGAAAACATACAAACAAAACATTGGAACAATTTATTTGAATTTATTGTTGATTTAAATCTTGACACAGCAGGGATTTGTTAAAACATATCTTGAAACTGAAGAAGCTCGGAGTTGGCAGCAGGAAAATAAAATGATCTCGACGTTGTTACTTTGGAGGGAACTTGTGAAGCAGCTTGTGGCACATTAGAGCAATAATTAACTTAGTGGCCTTTAGTTCTGCACTTTAATGACTTGCTTGTGTTTGACATTATGAAAAAACAAATTGGAATTGAATTTATGAGAAAATGTTGGCCTTCAAATCATGTTCCGGACCTGGTTCTTCAGGAGAACAACTTGTTTAACTGTATCTATTAGAAATATATCATTGCTCGCCGTGTTATGAATTTAATAAATTAAAGATAATGTATTGGATTAGATTAGAAACAATACTTTTGACTGGCAGGGGTGTCCAGCTTTTATTGAACATTTGTCATTCAATACTATCCACTTAAAAACAAGTTTAAGTTCCTCTTAATTGTATGACATTTAAAGTTAACTCTCGTTAAATCTTAACTTAAAACACACTTTTATTATCTGGCTTTTAACACAGCATGAGACTCTGAGCTGTTTTTAGTGCTTTTTGCTTGTTTTATTTGATTTATCTTTATCTTTGTGTGTTTTAACTGTGCTTTCTTAGCACTTTTATCTCATTGTACAGCACTTTGTATTGACTCTTGTTGTTTTTAAAGTGCTTTATAAATAAAGTTGATCGATTGATTGAAGTTAATTTCTTAAATTGTCAAAAATGATTTTTTTGGCTTGTTATATATATTCTCTGGTTGTACACAACAAGTTATTATAGAGTACGCAGGATACTTTAAATCTGAAGTACCACAGTTGGCTCTATGGCCAATTAAAAAAATCATTTAGAAAAATACTTATTAAAGAAAGTAAATAAACAATGCAGAATAAAAAAAATATAAAAAGTTTGCTGGTGTTTCGTGCATCAACATTGTTTAAAAATGTTTTCTTAAAAAAACAAACCAAAAAAAAACCCTGAAAAATGTACTTAAATGTAGTATTGTCTAACGTAAAAAAAGCAAAAAAGCAAATGTCCTATTAAATGTTAAGGTATATTAATAACATTACTCTTGGTTCTGTTTTTCTTTTGCTCTTTTTGTGTGTTATCTTCTTTCTTTTCATTTATTCTTTACTGACACCACAAAAAAACAACCCCATTTTTTGTTTAAATCAATGGAAATAAAATGTATTATTCCCAAAGAAATCGCCCCCAAAAAAACAACACTTTTTCTTTGAGTTATCAGAAATCTGGAGAAAACAATGTTTTTAGACAATTTCGTTGAGAATTTACATTTATTTTGTTCTCAATGTTTCAGAAATATTTGTTAAAAAAATGTAACTATGTATGAGAAAAAACGTTATTTTCTTTATATTCAAAAAAACAAAAAAGACATTTACCAGAAATTCCATGTGTATTTTCATGTAAAAATATAATTTAGTCAAATATAATGTTGGTGAAATTGAATACATCAAAGTTGTAATAATTTTACTTGACAAAAATGCTGTCAAAAATCTATTTCTATAAGTCTATTTTCTAAATTTCTGAGTCATCCTCTAGTCTAAATGAGATCACTTATTTATTTATTTTTTCCAGACTCACTGTTGCCCCCTGGAGTAGCGGAGGAAGTACTGCACTGATAATTACCTTATTTTAATCTGGTCTTTCGTGAATCAGTGACAACTATTTCGTATTGAAATGTTAAAATATCGATGTAAATTCTGCCGTTATAAACATGTCGTGAAGTTAACCTTCAAAACATGGAACAAAACGGTGGCGTGTACGTCGGCGAACACGGAGAGGAGGAGGAAGATGAGAGCGGCGGCTGAAGGGCTGCGTTGTGAAGGCTCAGGAGTGATGTGCGGTGACAGCACAGTGCCACGGTGCTGTTGACACAACCTCCATCTCCCGGGTACTGAGGGGCAGGATCGCCCGGGGCTTGATTATTTACCAGCCTGTGCGCCTTCGACATATTCCGCGAGGGCATCCTGAGAGTCCCTCCTTCGCAGGGCCTTTTAATTGGATCACGGCTATCATTTATTAATGCAACTTACTATATGCAAGTCTAGCTTTTTTTTTTTTTTTTTTTCATGGGGATGGTTATTAATGAGTGGCGGATCAAAGGACTGATATGACCTGTGTGATATCCAGCAGAATGTCAGGCTGGAACATGCATATATTTCCATGCCCAAATTGCAAGCCAGGGAAGAGTTGAGAGGAATAACTCGGTGCTTGTTGGTGCATGTTGACCTTGTGAGACATGTATGGTAATTCCACTGAAATCCTGTAAAATATTGACTTGCGTCCACTTGCATCATACACTGGGTTTGAAATGAGGGATAGATGGATGTTCATCTATAATGAATATCTTGGAAAAGTGAAATTGAACTTGAAAAAAAAACCTGTCACTGATAGTTACGTAAACCACCATCATGGTTTTAAAGACCGTTATTGGATGTGGCGGTACTGAAGAGGTGGAAAATTACCGTTTTTAACCACCAGGTGGATTTTGGCACGAGCGTACTGTAACCAAATGATTGATTAACAAAAAAAAAAGAAACATTTTAGCTAAATGATTTTTTTGGCTTGTTATATATATTCTCTGGTTGTACACAACAAGTTATTATAGAGTACGCAGGATACTTTAAATCTGAAGTGCCACAGTTGGCTCTATGGCCAATTTAAAAAATCATTTAGAAAAATACTTATTAAAGAAAGTAAATAAACAATGCAGAATAAAAAAAATATAAAAAGTTTTCTGGTGTTTCGTGCATCAACATTGTTTAAAAATGTTTTCTTAAAAAAACAAACCAAAAAGAACCCCTGAAAAATGTACTTAAATGTAGTATTGTCTAACGTAAAAAAAAGCAAAAAAGCAAATGTCCTATTAAATATATATATATAATGAATATCTTGGAAAAGTGAAATTGAACTTGAAAAAAAAACCTGTCACTGATAGTTACGTAAACCACCATCATGGTTTTAAAGACCGTTACTGGATGTGGCGGTACTGAAGAGGTGGACAATTACCATTTTTAACCACCAGGTGGATTTTGACACGAGCGTACTGTAACCAAATGATTGATTAACAAAAAAAAAAGAAACATTTTAGCTAAATGATTTTTTTGGCTTGTTATATATATTCTCTGGTTGTACACAACAAGTTATTATAGAGTACGCAGGATACTTTAAATCTGAAGTGCCACAGTTGGCTCTATGGCCAATTTAAAAAATCATTTAGAAAAATACTTATTAAAGAAAGTAAATAAACAATGCAGAATAAAAAAAATATAAAAAGTTTTCTGGTGTTTCGTGCATCAACATTGTTTAAAAATGTTTTCTTAAAAAAACAAACCAAAAAGAACCCCTGAAAAATGTACTTAAATGTAGTATTGTCTAACGTAAAAAAAAGCAAAAAAGCAAATGTCCTATTAAATATATATATATAATGAATATCTTGGAAAAGTGAAATTGAACTTGAAAAAAAAACCTGTCACTGATAGTTACGTAAACCACCATCATGGTTTTAAAGACCGTTACTGGATGTGGCGGTACTGAAGAGGTGGACAATTACCATTTTTAACCACCAGGTGGATTTTGACACGAGCGTACTGTAACCAAATGATTGATTAACAAAAAAAAAAGAAACATTTTAGCTTAATGATTTTTTTGGCTTGTTATATATATTCTCTGGTTGTACACAACAAGTTGTAATAGAGTACGCAGGATACTTTAAATCTGAAGTGCCACAGTTGGCTCTATGGCCAATTTAAAAAATCATTTAGAACAATACTTATTAAAGAAAGTAAATAAACAATGCAGAATAAAAAATATATAAAAAGTTTGCTGGTGTTTCGTGCATCAACATTGTTTAAAAATGTTTTCTTAAAAAAACAAACCAAAAAAAAACCCTGAAAAATGTACTTTAATCTAGTATTGTCTAACGTAAAAAAAAGCAAAAAAGCAAATGTCCTATTAAATATATATATATAATGAATATCTTGTAAAAGTGAAATTGAACTTGAAAAAAAAACCTGTCACTGATAGTTACGTAAACCACCATCATGGTTTTAAAGACCGTTATTGGATGTGGCGGTACTCAAGAGGTGGAAAATTACCATTTTTAACCACCAGGTGGATTTTGGCACGAGCGTACTGTAACTAAATGATTGATTAACAAAAAAAAAAAGAAACATTTTAGCTTAAAAAAAAATGAAGTACATTCAGTTGAACACTCTTTACAAAAGAACCCAGAACCTGCATTTTCAAACATTTTTAAGCATTTGAAATATCATTAAAGTGTAAGTAATGCTATCTTCCAACTCTCCTGACTCTCATGTTTCAAACATTGAAGTCTTCCTCTTCAAGATGCCGTAAGTTCCTCATCATGACCATGTTTTCAACTTATTCCTTTATAAAGTTCTCCCCCTTCTGTAATCTGGGCGAACGAGAGGTTACGAGAGTCTATAATGACATAATAATGGCTTCACTCCTCCTCCAGCCAGCTGTAATCACGCCCCACTTTGTTCATACAATGAGTCCATTGGAGGTGGAGACTTCTGGTATTGATGACGCGCAGTGATAAACCTCCATCTCCAATCGCAGCAGAGTCGGTCTGGTTTGCAGTGGGCGGGACTTAAGATCATTTTCTAATGTCAATATTTCAATGAAAATAGAGTTTTTACAAACACACTCAGATGATACAATAGAGTCTCTTCATGTCGGCATTTCATTCACGGCCCAACATTTATAAAAAAACAGTAAAATAAATCATATAAAGTTTTTATTTCACTTATTTTCACCAGTTTACAGAATTATTTTTGGATTAAACTTGACTGAAATGATCGTTTTGACGTGTCAAGAATCTCAGGCTAATGTTTCTTCAGGGAAAATTCCATAATTTTTCATAACAAAACACCTTTCAAAAGGTAAAAAATCAATAAAACCGAAATGTTATATGTCATTTTGACTTTCTGTGCGGCCCATTAACAAATGCCTCTTAAATATTTTAAATACTTCAATTCACGTTTATTGGTCAGTGTTTCTGAAAAGTAATAATAATCTATTAAAAAATGTTAGTAGAATCTGAATTATTTTAAAGAATAAAAGAAAAAAGAAGCACATAAAGTCCATCAATAATTCAAAAATAAAGTACGATACCTCCGCACTAAAGGAATTACAGCAAAAGAAACCCACCAAAAATGTGTGATGATCTGATGAAGCTTCATGAAACAATGTCATTATCTTCAGAGTCCACAAGATGGCGTCTCTGCACGATTTTCCTTTGTTTTGAACAACTGTTTATACGAGACATCACATCATTTTAAAACTCTATGGCGCCACCTACTGACCGCTAAACAACAGCACACTGTTTCATGAAGCTTCATGAAACAGTATATATATTTTTTCAGAGTCCACTAGATGGCGTTTCTGCACTATTTTCTTTTGTTTTCATAAACTGTTCTAATGAAACCTTATTTTTAAACTGATAGCGCCACCTACTGACCGCGAAACAACATGACACTGTTTCATGAAGCTTCATCAGACCATCAAGAAAAAAGTAGAAAAACACAACAAAATACTGCCAAAATGTTTTAGACAGAACAAGGGTTTATATGTACGGTACGCTATGTACTTTGCAATGTAACAACAACAAAAAAAGGGGGAATCATAAGAAAAGTAAACAAGAACGTGACCAGAATTTTCAGCCATAAAAAAAAGACATGAACATTCTCTCTGAAGCACAACCGGATGAAAAGAAGATAAAAATAAAACTGAAACTTCACAAGACCAGCAGGAAAGTAACATAAGGGGGGAAGATGTCAAACAAACAAAAAAAAAGTATTGTGCTGTATCCTGTCGGAGATAAAGTTGTTGTTCAATTATTAAAAAGCGTAAATCTGGTGAGTCTTTATGGAACTGAAGGGTTTGTTGAAAAGCCTCCTGTTGGACGCGTGTTTTAAGGCTCGTCTCCGTGTCTCCGTGCGAGCAAATAAGAGGTGACATTCTCCACTTCGGATGAATAATTAATAAGCTTGTGTTGAAAAGTGTGTCAGGGAAAATTTAATTGTCAAAGCCACATTTTGGCGAAAGGTCACTCGCTTGTCATTCAAGGAACTAAACTGCGTCGGCCTCAAGCGTTTCATTTGGTTAAAGAGCTGTCATCGGGGGTTTTTATCGTGGACGTCTTCATCATGTGTCCACGTGTAACATCTACATTCTTCCGTTGGCATGCGATGGTCCAAGCTTTTTTTTTTTTTTGGTCCGGGCGGGAAAATGTCAATCAACGTCACGCGGGGGAGCAACGGCGTGACAGCTTCCAGCCACGAGTTGTCCCTATTAGTTAAAAATGAAGAGCGCTTTGAGTCGCTGGCACTCTTTAGGATGTAAGTGAGGACGAAAACATCGCGTCCGTCAATCCGCGGCGGGGTTGAGGCAATTTACAGTAACTGTCATGTCGGATGTAGAATCACAGTCGTCTCGCCCACTCCGAGATCTGGTCCCACCTTCTCTTGGTATAAAACTCAAACTCTTTTTTTCCCTTTTGACGTTAAAATTTGGGTTCAATTTGAGGCCCAAAAAAATGTGCGGAACGATCTTACATCCGGCTCAAAGTGTTGCCACTTTCCAAGATCAGGAAGCGAGCGTCAAAGCCCTCATAACGACTAACCTTCAATCTGTCCGTAATGTGCTAATGAGTTCAAGCAAGCAGTTTAACGCGAGTCTGTCAGTCGAGCCGTCGGCGTTTTTCTGCGGTCGACAGTTCGGTCGTTCGCTCCTCTGAGGGAGATTCTATTGTCCGCACGACACTTTCCACGGCGACCCTCGACCCCAGAATTAAGAGCCGCTTTGTCAACATACGGATTTGTTTACTGTTTACAGCTTTTACTGTCACTGTCATGAATAAAAGAAAATATATTTTTTGTGATTCTATATTTACTGCAACCATTTCTTGTTGGATTTAAATCACATTTAGTTTTTCGTCATCATTCTCTTATTTTCTTAATTCAATTTTATATATATATTTATATATATTTTAATTATTTATTTCAAATAAGTGTGTGTATAAAGTTAAAAAATATAAATATTCATTTACAATGAGGTCTCTGGGTCAAGGTGAACGACAAGGGATACCACAAACACATTGGTTTTCGGGACTTCAGGTCACCTTGACCCTGAGATAACACAAGGGATAAGAACAGAAAAATGGATTTTATAAAAGAGAAAAAAAAAAACACAGAACAATGCAACATATCTAGTAGGGAGTAGAGGTGTAATCAAATATTCATGCAGCGATATATATTGCAATATCTTTGTCATGATACTCAACAGTAGTGATGGTCTGAAGCTTCATGAAACAGTGTCATGTTGTTCAGAGGTCAGTAGGTGGCGCCATCAGTTTAAAAATGATGTTTCATTAGAACAGTTGTTTAAAACAAAGGAAAATATTGCAGAGACGCCATCTAGTGGACTCTGAAGATAATGACACTGTTTCATGAAGCTTCATCAGACCATCACTACTGTACAGCACTGTATTGAAAAGAAAAAAGGTAAGCTTTCAAATCCTATTTCATTTTTTATCAGAGTTGTTTCATGGTTTTTATAAAAAAAATCAAATCAAATTACAATCAACATGCAAATATAAGCAGCCTTTGTTCATTTTTGTGTTGTGTTTCTACCTACTTACGTCCTCTGCAGCTAAAGGGAAAAAAATGAAATCCAGCTAGATCACTTGGATGACTGAGGACGAGAGGATACAGTGACTCCAGCAGCTTTTAAAGTTGATGTTTGTACATATTTTGGTTTGAAAACAAATGAAAGCAGTTACGACTTCGTCAAGAGTCATGTGGTCTGTAAATACTACAACACCAGAGTCAAGTACTCGACAATACTACACATATATACTTGTTACTACAGTATCACTATATATCACAATATAGCATATCGTGATATATGTTGAATCACTAGAATACTGCCAATATACACCCCATAGTAGGTAGCATACATTTACAAATACAAGAAAAAACAATGATAATAAAAATAATAATAACAAAAATATATGTATGTGTAGAAGATATTGTAAATATTTTATCATTTTCTTTTAATGGCTTACATTAAAAATGTAGAATATTCATTTGAAATCATCAAAGTTAGACCTAGGCCACGTGTGGCCCTTACACTGTATTCATTAGCAGTGTCATTATCTTCAGAGTCCACAAAATGGCGTCTCTGCACTAATTCCCTTTGTTTTGAACAACTGTTCTAATAAAAAAAATATTTCAAACTGACGGCGCCACCTACTGACCTCTAAACAACATGACACTGCTTCATGAAGCTTCATCAACACATCATTCGTGTGCAGGATTCAGACTGTGAAACATGTACGGCCTGTAGAAACTCTCTATCGTCGAGAATAATGGCATCCGCTCAATACTTCTCCTTAACGTCTCAGTATGAGAAAGTAAGAAATAATTATATTTCCGACAGTCACTAACTTTTTGACTATTCGCAGTCTTACAACCTGTCATCATTTGAAATGTGAATAGCAGCTTCTGCCGCTACCTTAACACTCAGACTGGAGTCTTGTATAATTCCCCCATCTTCTCAGCTCCCTCTGTGCTAAATTGCATTGGAAGATGGATTTTTTTTGGCATCTAAGGCTGTCAGGTCTCCAGAACTTTATGCACTACTACACTCACTACGAAGTGAATTCTACTGGGATGGAGGGTTTAAGAGTGGCGAGTGGAAAACTGACACTTTGGGCCCTTTTTTTTTTTTCTTCTCTTTTTGGAACTTTCCTGTCATTGTCGGTCTTTTATAAAGGACCTTTATTTATCTTTTCTTGTGTTCTTTTCATTTACCGTGTCTGGATAAATCTGCGTTCCTGCTCATTATTATCGAGTGGCAGATTCATAAGAGCGAGCTTGTTCAGCAGAACTTTCTCCACAGATTAGATCTTGAGCAGATATTTGACTACCAACCTAATTACCGAGCTCACACTCTCCGTCTGGCTTATGATCTTATTTTCAAGATTGTCTGTTGGGTATATATTCGCTCTGATACGCGAGGAAAAAGTGTTTGTAAACTGATGTTTTTGATACATTCGGCGGAAAATGAAATTGTTTCTGCCTTGAAGTCTGCGCTTGACACAGTGTGATGGACGCTGCACTGTGGTAACAACGCTGCAGTGTGTTTTGTTTTCAACTTTCTGTGTGTTATTCATCTAAATGAAAGCTTTTTTTTTCTTTCTCTCTTCTCTTCTCAGGGTGTTTCGCTGGTTCGTCGACTGGTTGATAAAGTTTTCGAACGGAATGATTTGTGGTTGAGGAAAAAGTGTTTTGCTGCTTTCACGTACAAACCCAGCACGGTGCAGAAAAAGCGTTTATTTTGTATTTCACATTTAAAAGTTCTTTTTAAATGGGGTAAAAATAACTAGCTTCTTTAATGGGCCCTCAAGTCATCTGACCACATTAATATATCATTTTAGGTGGGTTTTTTTTTTATTTGTTCCTCCACTAGCACCTTCCTATGTTCGCCACTTAATGGTATTATTTGATTCTTTTTTTTGTTCTTGAAATAGAATGCCTTCGTAAAGACCACAAACTGTAAGGAAAAATCCCAACTACAGTAACAGAGTTGGACGATTAGGTCCCAGTAAACCATGTTCACTAGATGGTTAGAAAAAAATTGGATCGCGTTACCTGACTAAGTTCGAAAATGCATTCAAAAAACTAGTGATGTGCTGATGGTGCTTTATAAAGCTTCATGTTGTGTAGAGGTCAGTAGGTGGCGCCATCAGTTTAAAAATTACGTGATGTTTCATTAGAACAGTTGTTCAAAACAAAAGAAAATAGTGCAGAGACGCCATCTAGTGGACTCTGAAGATAATGACACTGCTTCATGAGGCTTCATCAGACCATCAATTGTATAAAACCAATGCAAAATACATTTGAATTTTATTAAAATTTCAGTTTACCTTCATAATCCAGTGAATACCTAAATAATGGTGAATCTATCCTGACTTCTGCAATCCAAAGGAAAAAGAGTGAAAAAAGTGAATCATTCTATAACAACAAATAGTGAAGATTCCAGAATGAATGCATGAATGAATAAATCAAATACTTATTCATTGTAATGGAGACAACATCTAAACGTCTTACTCCTTAAAGGGATTATCATAATTCCGTCTGTAGCTATTTATTCTGTAGTTCTCTTTCCCCTCCTTGTGTTTTTGTTTGTCTCTTTACAGAGGTTGGGGGAGCACCGGCTGCAGACAATCCGACAACCAGCGCTGCAACGCTCTGAGGACCGAGGGTCCCTGAACGCAGCGCGGGTGTATCGTCTCTGATGACCCGGTATGCTACTACGCTACGTCACGGTAATCTGGGAATTCCTGTGGATCATTCTTGATTACCTTCTGCTCAACTTTGGACACTCCTGGCATTGCAAGCACTTTCAGTTGTGAATTTGTTTTTATTTTCGTTTCTCTCTCGGCTCGTCCCTAGAGCCCTAGGGACCGTCTGCAGCCTGTGACCCACCTCTGTTCCTGTTTTTGTTTCGTTTTTGGATATTATTTCGTCAAGTGCACAACGTTTTGAAGTTACCCTTTTGAACTTTTTTCGAAATTTTTACAGTTGACTATTATTAAAGATTTAAACTCTCTTGGAAGTACGCTTTCATTTCCCACCTGGGTCCACCACTTCCTGGTACGTCACAGGGAAGACTTAAATGTGAACCTTTTAGGAGGTTTCTGCACCATCTATCGATATAGGAGATTTAATGGATGGACTTAAGGTAAGGTAAGGTAAAACTTTATTGATTGAAATTGTTTTTTTTCCAATAGCCAGCAATTTTTCATGAACAATAAAAAATAATGAATAAAAAAGAAAAAAGAAGAAGAACATAAAGAGAAAGAACAAGATGACACAATCTAAGTCTAAAGATAAAGACAAAGAACATAGGTCAAATAAAAACAACAAAGACAAAGGATACAATGACTAACATAGAAGTAAGTAAGTAAGTAAGTAATATTTATTTATATAGCGCTTTTCGAGACCAGGGTCACAAAGCGCTTAAACAATCAAAACAATACTCAATAAAGTACATACTTTAAAGATCAAGATAATACTGAGAACAACACAGGAGTTCGAGAAATTCAAGGAAAAGCCTGAACAAATAGAAACGTCTTAAGATGTTTCTTAAAGGAGTCAGTAGATCCATCAAGCGCAAAGAGAGAGGAAGATGGTTCCAAAGCTTAGGAGCAACAGCCTGAAAATATTTCTCTCCTCTGGTCCTGAGCCGTGTGCGTGGAACCATAAGTAGATTTTGATCCACAGACCTCAGAGCCCGAGCTGGGGTGTAAGGCTGGATCAGATAACATCCAGATACTCTCACTCCACTCCTGCCCCCAAACTCAGAATTGTACAATTTAATAGCCCGAGGAATGAATGAGTCCCTGAGTCTATTTGTTTTGCACCTGGGTAGGAGCATTCGTGCTCTCATTCTGCTTCTCTGCTCACTGATGACAGTGTTCAGAGGATGAATGTAAGGACTTACATGCTGTTCTATAAAAGGACAGACAATATGCAACATAAAGGCGGAATGGAGATATAAGGACAATTTTCTGACGTTTTTTCGAAAAACTTATCTAGTCTGTGGGACGATCAATCTCTTTACTATTATTTGCTGATAAATGTTAGGCAAACAGATACAAAAAAAAGCTTCAAAGTGTTATATGTACCTTATTTATCATTTATATAACTTGTCATGACATAATGACACCTTTTTTTCCTTTTAAAAAAAGGGTTGCAAATATGCTTTGTGCAAATATTTTACTTTAAATCATACTTTAATTAAAAAATACTTTTGATAAACAACGATTCCAGTTTCTAATCAGTACCGTTGATATAGGTGCACGGCGCTGTCTAACCGCTGGAGTAAATGTCCAGTCATGGAAAGCAGATTCATTTTGAGTGGCTTCTATCTACACAGCACTCAAGACTTAATTAGCTGCAGCAGCAGAAACATCATGTCAATCTTTGTTCTATAATGTAGATGAATTCTGGCGGTGAAAGAAAAAAAAGAAAGAAAGGAAATTGTCCACTTAAGATGGAGGAGAGCATCCACGTTCTTTTTTTTTTTTTTCTACTCTTTGATCGAGCTGACTTCTATTTCCACTGCACTTTCACACACCGACTGAGTGAGGCTCACACTCGCCAAGCAAACCCTGCACCACATTCTGTCATTTAATAAAGGAGGAGAAAATATATTAGACGACAAAGGTACCGCCTCTCGTCCTTCATTGTTTTTTTTCTAATCTCATGCCCGTCAAATTGGCTTAAAAAAAGCGAACAATGTCCAGTCATGGACGGTAAAACATTGCTGGCTTCAAAATGTTCGTAAGAAGATTTAAAGACACTTGACACACAAATCCCATTAGTCGTGATTTTCACAGTAAAATTAGACTTCATTATTCACCATGAAATGGACGAGGACAAGGTTCCTCTGCAACGTTGAATAGAACATTGAATATATTCTGGAAAAAATGTTGACGATCAAAGCAACTACTTGAACATCTGTAAATAAAGACTAATCCGAATAATTTTTTTTTTTACTACTTCTTGTTTATCCAGACGCTTATAATTTGGAAAAAAAGTCGATAGAATTTTGCGAATAATCATGTTGAATTAATATATGTCAATAATCATTGATTGGAGGGAAAGTACTAGTAGTTTTACCTCCGGGGTATAAACACCATCCTTGCGATACAGTGCATATTTGAACAGCTAAAAAAAAAAAAGTGGGATTTTATCGTCTCAGACGAAGTCAACATGTTCTTCACCTCATCTCCCGTTTCTTCATTTGCATAAAAATGATCATAGTTCGTCTGAGATTAGCAGCTGTTGTCGTGGAATGATTGTTCGGTGATACCCATGAGGCTTTTGTTCTCGCCGTGTCCTTGTGTGCTGCTAAAAATATTTCACACTATTCTCAGTATTTGATATGAGTTGATACATAGAGCTCTTCCAGACAGATAATGCTTCTTTATTGTTTGGCAAAAAAACTGACTAATTGTTATTGTGCGTTGTATTTTTAATCATTACAGTTTGTTTTCTTTTTACATGTTGTTGTTTTGTTGGCACCCAAGCTCATCTTTTTGGGGCTCAAACCATTTTGTTTTCTTTCTACTTATCTATGGATAAGTAAGTAAGCAAGTAAGTAAGTAATAGTTATTTGTAAATAGACTTTCTCAGACCAGGGTCACAAAGCGCTTTAACAATTAAAAGCAATACACAGTTAAAATAGATACATATTTTAAAAAGATCCCGAGTTGAGGTGTAAGTCTGGATCCGATCACTGATGGAAGGTCTGACCATGAATAGATCTGAAAGTAAGAACCAGAATTTTAAAATTGATCCTGAAAGAAACTGGTAGCCAATGCAGAGTTTTAAGGATTGGAGAAATGTAAGTTCTTCTACTAGAGCAGGTCAGAATTCTCGCTGCAGACTTTTGTATTAACTGCAGGCGAGACAGATCCTTCTTGTTTAGACACCAAAATAAACTGTTACAATAGTCCAGACGAGAAGACACGAACACATGGATTATAAATTTAGAGAAAAATAACTATAAACATTACCTTAGTGATAATGGAAAAGTATCACGGTATATATAGAAATCAAAATATTGTGATATTCACAACAGTTAGAAAAGCCCCTTAAAAAAATGTTTAGTAGTTTAAATATCAAACAGAAAAGACAAGATATTTTATACACCACCTTTTTTCCCACCTCTATGCAAGAACATTTTTTAAGGTATGATCCTAAGAAATATATCATTACCTTGTTCTGTCCAAATGTATGACTCTTTTTAACCCTTGTGTTATCTCTGGGTCAAGGTGACCCAGAGGCCAGAAAACAACCTCCCTGGCTTCCATAAATACATATGCAGTGGTGAAAATCATTTACCTTGACCCAGGGACAACACAAAGGATAGCACAAACACATTTGCGTTCAGGTCTTCGGGTCACCTTGACCCAGAAATAACACAAGGAATGAATTAATCTTGGTTGTTTTGGAAAAGATATTTGTTTTTTAAGGTTCAATAAGATAGTTTTCACTTTGCATTTCCGAGGATAATGGCATTCAAGCTGCTGAGTGATAAAGAACATTGTATCTCTTATCTTTGTAGCGTCTCGTATTACGACCAGCACCATAAATAGTCATATGCCATTGTTGCCTCCAGGCCAATAATGTCACACAGACATTCAAATACGGCCCCAGAAAGTCAGAAATTCACATTTAACTGATCTACATAACCTGGAATTTTACAACCAACATGTGTGTTGTACTGATGATAGTATCTCCGGTTGGACACGTGTGGGTTTATCTTTGTTTTACGGCATAATAAAAAGGGTCCAGACATGGATTCCCTTTGTAAAGAACTAATTTAAATGACTTAATTGAGGAGATAATTCTTAGACAATGATTTTTTTTTCTTTAGAAACCTTTGTTTTCTTTGTAGTTTCCCATCCAACCAGTATAAAAAGGAGAAATAAATAAATAGATTCACTGGGCGACCTGTAGATATGCACAGTCCGGTCTTGGTTCAGTGGTTCTATTCACTCCTGTCGACTCTTAAATCAAGAGACTCTGTGCTATTGGCAGTCTTACAGGGCCACCACAGTGAATTCAAAAGGTTTGGTCTCAACAATAGTTATCTTGAACCAGTGAAGCAGAACAAAAGAGAACTGTTTCAATTTGATCTCTTCTCACCTAGAACTCCAAAGAATGAGGCAATTTGAGTTCCCTATTGAATCTGCTGATGATGAACAATCCATCTTTACCATACAATTTTTTTTTGTTCCTGACACTGGTTTATTTCCTTCATTGTAATCCTCTTCTGAGTGAATTATGTCTCGTGTAACCTGTAGAACGTGTACATTTCCTCTTGAAGATTGAGCTTTTGTTATCGGTATAAATATTGAAATACAGCGTTTTGGCATACGTTATGAATGTTCCTCTGCATAACTACTGATGATGAATGAACGGAGATGTGAGTTTTGCATAGCAAGCTTTATACACACCAAAATACTGACCAAAACACATTTATCAAACTGAAATTGCTCAAGTGTACTTCCTAGACTCACAATACAAGTGATGTCCATAATTTGTCTTTATCTTTTTCAAATGAACTTAATTCATGTGAATCATGAAGAGCCAGAAAAAATAACTTTAAAATCCGTTTTGGAAATGCTGAAAAGCAAACCCATTCATGTAAATCCTTTATCTTTTGAGTATCCATGGTCTTGTTTTTTTTGGTCAAGTCAACCTTGTATTTTTCTCTTTCAATGGAGCTCATCCCACTTATCGTGATGGAATCCTGAACGTGGAAAGAGTGTTTGAGTGATTCATAGTTCAGTCAATATCTTTTGAGTGATTAGGTGGCTTTGCAAGGTAAGCAGAAGTGGTATCTGTCGAGGTAGAGTCCCAGATGAAACGCAAAACCTGTA
Source organism: Callionymus lyra (assembly GCF_982586985.1). NCBI lineage: Eukaryota > Metazoa > Chordata > Actinopteri > Syngnathiformes > Callionymidae > Callionymus > Callionymus lyra. The sequence continues at coordinate 22,151,519 of NC_141826.1, read as the reverse complement.
GGGTTTTTCTGCTCATAATGGTCGCCCATGGATAACCAGCCTTTATCAATTAAAGTCATAATACTTAAGTATTACTGAGGTTGTTTTATCCGACAGCATTTGGCATAAATCAAATGCCTTGTATGGGCGACACCGGTGCTTATCTTGGACATAAACTGCCAGACTAAAGGTTTTCCTATCGAAGCCGTAACTCACCCATGGGTTGAACATGTAAGACCGGTTTAAATACTGGATAATTGAAATAGTTGCCTTTTATTTTAGCACTTGCCTCTCCAGAACACAGTGTATTCAAAAGCATTATTTTGAAGCTTCATCAGACCATCACTTGAAACCAGGTCCTCATTCTTATCTGAGCCGATCCTCAACCTTTTAATACAGAATCTGGAACACGTATATTGCAAGTGTTGTAGAAGACAAACTGGCCTGCAGGACTATTTGAATCCAGTGATGTTTAATTATTTAATCTTTGTATCCCTTTTCCTATATATCCTTTACTTCCATGTTCTTTATTCTGGCTCTTCGCAATCCCTTGCATGTGTTCTTTTGTTTGCCCTTTGTTCTTGTTTCTTGTTATTATGAAACTTTCTGTGAACTGGAACTGAACTTATTTCCCGAAGGAGGGATTAATTAAGTCCATCCATCCATCCATCCATCCATCCATCCATCCATCCATCCATCCATCCATCCATCCATCCATCCATCCATCCATCCATCCATCCATCCATCCATCCATCCATCCATCCATCCATCCATCCATCCATCCATCCATCCATCCATCCATCCATCCATCCATCCATCCATCCATCCATCCATCCATCCATCCATCCATCCATCCATCCATCCATCCATCCATCCATCCATCCATCCATCCATCCATCCATCCATGGTTGTTCAAAACAAAGGAAAATAGTGCAGAGACGCCATCTAGTGGACTCTAAAAATAACGACACTGCTTCATGAAGCTTCATCAGACCATCACTTGAAACCAGGTCCTCATTCTTATCTGAGCCGATCCTCAACCTTTTAATACAGAATCTAGACGTATATTGCAAGTGTTGTAGGAGACAATCTGGCCTGCAGGACTATTTGAATCCAGACTTGCAAATGAAAATAAGTAAAACGGTGGAAAAAGGAAGATAGACGCTTTACTTTTCTTCCTTTCCTCCTTTAAAATCTTATCAAGATACGAGCAGAAGGTTTGCAGAGAAGCCACCGAGGGCTATTCTGTGGTTTTGTTGCTGTTGGCATGGTCCGTTCTGAGTTCTTTTTGGCTCAAACTGAATCTTTTTTCTTTTTTACAAGTGGGTATAAAGTGACAGGCCACTGTTTTCGGCGAGATATGGGAGGCGGCGAACGAGTCAGGCAGTTGAGCGGACATTTCACGAGGATTCCATCTAGTTTTCTTTCTTTAGAGATCCTTCAGGCTCTATCAGTTTGTGGAGGACCGGACAGAAACTACATAACTATCACTTCAAGTCAAAGACGGAAGTGTTCCCAATGTTGTTGTTTTTTTCAACAACACAAAAGATGGTATTTGTTGACTGGAATGATAAACAGTTAAAGTGAGTGCATCACTATTTTTAGATACCCTGCAATAAACTAGTGACCTCTCAATTTTTTCCCTCCTGAAACTGGTATTCTGGCCTTTCCTTACCTTTTACACAAAGAAACACCTGGAAATTAAATAGTGGAATAATGCAGGAGTCACAGAACTTCCCGAAGTAGTTTCGGGAATTCCTAACTGACAATCCTGCTTAGCCTCATCTACTCAATGTACCTTTTCTCCTTGAGCGCTCCATCCATTTCGAATGCAGTTATTAGTCAGAATCTGTTCGGCTTCTGGCAGATATTAGGCAAAAATCCCAGTGGGATCTGCTTCCTGGGTTGCTTGATACCTCACTTTCTCTTTCAAAGGGGATTACACGTCAAAGACGCTAATGCCATGAAATAAGGATTGGCATGATGAGGACTTAAGGAAAAAAAAAAAGGGATGTTTTAACTTTATTATCGCCTTTTCTGTTTCTCGCCTCGCTCTTCAAGTAGATCTTCAGAGATGAACCAATCAGCTGAGCTTTTCGAAGAAATATACCTCGTGAATGTACGGTCGGTAGTGATGGTCTGATGAAGCTTCATGAAGCAGTGTCGTCCACTAGATGGCGTCTCTGCATTATCTTCCTTTGTTTTGAACAATTGTTCTAATAAAACATCACATTTTTGATGGCGCCACCTACTGACCTCTAAACAACATGACACTGTTTCATGAAGCTTCATTAGCACATCACTAACACAAACCGGTATCATGTCGGGATTTTATTCACGGACCACAGATAGATAAAAACATTAAAAATAAATCATATAAAGTTGGTTTTTTACTCTTTTTCACTAGTTTACAGATTCATTTTTGGAGTAAACTTGACTGAATATGCAAGTTTTGCATATGGTTCCTATTCTACGGAGCTTCAGACATGAAATTGTATTTAATTAAAAATATGAATATATATACGTAACTTTTCTCGAATACATTTTGAAACAGGGAATTTTGGTTGCGTTTTTTAGTAAATGTAAGTAAGTAATTTGTATTTATATAGCGCTATTCCAGACCAGGGTCACAAAGCACTTAAAAAATCAAAACAATACTCAATAAAATATATACTTTAAAGGTCAAGATAACACCGAAACAACAAAGGAGTTCCAGAAAATCAAGGAAAAGCACGAATAAAAATGTCTTAAGATGTTTCTTGAAGGAGTCAGTAGATCATCAAACACAGAGGAAGATCGTACCAAAGCTTAGGAGCAACAGTCTGGAAGGATTTCTCTCCTCTGGTCCTGAAGCGTGTTCAGGAACCATCTGTAGATTCTGATCCACAGACCTCAGAGCCCGAGCTGGGGTGTAAGTCTGGATCAGAATCTACTGATGGAATGTCTGACCATGAATAGATCTGAAAGTAAGAACCAGAATTTTAAAGTTGATCCTGAAAGAAACTGGCAGCCAGTGAAGAGTTTTAAGGATCGGAGAAATGTGAGTTCTTCTACTAGAGCGGCTCAGAATTCTCGCTGCAGAGTTTTGTATTAACTGTGTTCGGTTCCCTCACCCAGCTGTCCAGGAAAAGTGTCGCGTTTAGACATGATACCTGCGTTTAGGTTGAACATATTCTGGTCTATTTACGCGCTTCTAACTAAGATAAATGCATATTCTGAATTCCTAAAAGTCACTTAACCAGGCATTGTGGAGAATAAAGTTGTGTTTATAAAACAATACATCTGTTTATCTGAAGCATTTTACAACACAATTATCAGCAAAATATATAAATCCTGTTACATTAAATAAATAGTAGAAAAAATCATATTATAGTAGAATAGAAATAATGTCTAAACAAAAAATAAAACAAACGAGAGTTAATCTCCAATATTTAGTTTTTCCTCAAAATAATTTCTCTTATTGTGGCCAAAATAAAGAAAGAAAGAAAGACAAAATGATAATGTAAAATGACAGGAGCTATAAGGGCAGATTTTGTTGAAGGTTAACTGCCTGATATAAATGAAAGGATTTAAATTATCTGCTGGCCATGACTTATTGATTATTATCGACTCATCGTTTCATGGCCATGAAAGATTTTATATTTTTGTCATGTCTGGGGCTGCGTTCTCACACATTTTTATTGAGATTTTCCTCATTCAAATAGAGATCAATGATGCTTAAATAAACCCAATTACTCACCTTTTCTTCAGCAGATTTATATGTAAGTGAGTTTTTCACACAGACATAAAAAAAAAAAAAAAAAACGTTGACAAAAGACAAGAAAGACTAGCTGAAGTGAGGTGATGAGTTTATTTTTTTTCTTTTCACCAATTCCCACTTGTCTCGTGAGCTCGAACGTGCAAATTATTCTTTCACGCCATTGAAGTTGAGTGACGACGATGAAGGAAAATCTAGGGATTTGTTCTGTTGCAGCTGGAGGAGCGAACAGACTGACAGTACGACTGCAAACCCGGCACTTGTGTTTATGGACAATAGAGGAACTATTTTGAACTTCACTGCCTCGATCTTAAAGAAAATTGCATATTTTCTTAAAGCATGAATTTGTTTAAGAAATACAAGATTAAGTTCTTACATAGTTGATGTTGGGTTAACACAAAAACATTGTGTAAACAATGATGAAATATAAAATATTATAATAGTCCATATAATTAAAGATAAATTAAAAATATTAATAATAACAATAACAATGTCTTATCTAAAAATCATGTTTTACATACCAAGCTGTATTGCTATTATTCAAAGAGAACTTTGAATGACATCACAAAAGGCAGATAACATAACTCAAACCCTTGCAAGAGCCAAGGTCTGAAGCAAGTTGATTCATTTGTTCACTTAATTTTCAACTTAAAGGTTTACTTGCTAGGTTAGCTTAACGCTAACTGTGCTAGCTGCAGTCATTCTTGGTGAAAAACGCTTTACATGTTTTTTGGTTATAAATCTTAATTATGTATTTCTTAAATAATATAACAAATCAATATATAACATTATATATTAACAACATTTAACGAAACTATTCCATTAATCTGCTCTTCAAAATGATGCATTAGTCACAATAAAATTGGAAAATATGAACAAGGTTTATTCTGGGGTTGTCTGCCGACACGATACGTATCACGATACATGTGTGATGATACGATACATTGCGATACATTGCGATAAATTGCGATACTGTAGTGACAACGATTTATTGTTTCTATTAAAGAAACAACACTTTTCTGGCTTTTACAACAAAGAAATGAGCAAATACTGCATCAGAGTCGCTAATGTTAGCTCTGTTACCGACGGCGCGATGTCAGTTTCTTAGTTGTTTTTTTTTGCGAAAGTTGCGATATATAGTTGTATCGATATTGTCTTACATACTTTATTCATGTTCATATGTTTGAATATCTTAGAAATGAACAATGATAGAAATGAAAACAATATTGTTCAAGGTTTTTTATGTTCATTTTTTAAATTAAAAATTGTGTTTATATTAAGTTGCATTCATATTTATTACTAAATAT